>NW_027502743.1:0-24637 GCF_021521415.1 Bidens hawaiensis | reverse complement strand
TGCTATATATCTAGACCTCCAACAAAAACTTGTTCAGAAGTTTGGAGATGAATTCAAGAGCAATGATGATGTAACTTCAAAGAAACCCGATGTAGATCAAGGTGGCAGTTCCAGTGGTCTTCCTACTGCAAACATAGATGAGTCTGAGACACTGAAACAATATATGTCTGCCCCTCCAATGACAAGTGAGAAATCAGACCGACTTCAGAAGAAAATCATGATGAAGAACTCAAATTAGAATGTTGAATCTTCCGATTATCCATATAAGTTCATTGTCACATTTCAAAAGGGTTTTTCTGACATGTACGATGATCGTTTTGGGGTTATATCTTAGGGATTTGATGATGAAAAGAATATGTGGTGGGTTAAACGAAGGTCTGGGAACACCGAGTACTACAAGAAAATGAAAGATTTTGGATCTTGAACAAATGTGGATCTCAGTGACCTGATCAATGCTCCATTCCACAACCCAACTAATGATAAGAGAGGTATTGATTTCTGGAACTTCCTGAGGAGCCAAGTTGATAAAGGCTTTCCGAATATGACTACTGCATAATCTTTTCTAAAGAAAGAAAAGGGGGTCAAGGATCCAAGGACAGGAAAAACCATGGTCAATGTGATGTGGCATGCAACAAAGAAGGCTAATGATATTCCTGTGCCCAGTGCAATACCAAATGAGACTCTGGATGTCACACCCCGACCAAAGGCGACGGAACATGTCGGGGTGCAACCGATTGCCCAAATACACAAGACACTATTTAAAGTGACAACATTTAATCAACTCATTTTATTTCATAAATCAATAAACAACACATCTCGTTCATATAAACAAATTTGAAAACAAGTAGCAATCATATTGTTCGTTTTACTAATACCTTAATAGTCTTGGTAACGTTTTTCGTCATGTTCTCGAGTCAACAAAAGTCAAACCTATAACATTTCATAAAATAAAGTTTGTCAACACAAAGGTTGGTGAACAATTCATAAGTTTGAGCATATAAGTATATAATAATAAAAAGCCACAAAACTTGTATACGAAACGATAAATAAAAGCAACAATATGGATAATATGAGATCGCTAACACATTAGCGACACCTGCCATAAGATAAGAGAATACCAGATGGTTCAGGATTTTTTATGAGGTCGTTAATAAGAATACATTAACGGCACCGTCTATAAGAGAATACCAAATAGATTTGGATTTCATGAGGTCGTTAATAAGAATACATTAACGGCACCGTGCTATAAGAGAATACCAGATAGTTCACGGATTTATGAATCAACCAGCCAAAAGTGGTAAACACATAAGCACATAAGCATGTAAGCACAGAACACCAAATCGAGCATTTATTTAAGTAAAGTATACAATCACATTTGTGGGTTTAAGATTCAAGTAAATAAAGCATTTAGTTTGATAAGTATGAAATGTCACCCCAAAACGAAAGATGGAAAACGGGGTATGAAAGTACTCACCTCGATTGACGAACCGAGAACTAATAAATGATCGACATATAGAAACTTGTGAACGAAACGAACGAATCCGACTTGAAAGCTAATTGAAAAAGAATAAATAAAATAATTAATGAACTTGAACTTTAGTTGAAACTACATTAAAACATTGAACGAGAAGATTCGGTTGTTAGTCAGGCAACCGGTTAATTTGTTAACGACTAGGGACTCGTACTTGATTGATGATTTAAAATAAAATAACATTATTTTATTGGGCTTTTAAATTACTAATCCCAATAATAAATAGAAACAAGACGGGTTTAAATCAAGGGTCCGGTTTTATAAAAAGCTTATAATAATATTATTAATGATAAAAATAGAAATGATAATAACAACTTTAAAAATATGTTATATATATATATATATTTATATATATAAGATAATGATGATAATAATATATAACAATACTATCAATCGAGAATTATTGTTAAAACTAATAATAGTAATAATAATAATAAATATAATAATAATTACCTTTGTTGTTGAATACATTAATAATAGGTTTATGAATTTTATTGATAATAATAATAATTATTATTATTATAATAATTATGTGTGTCATATTACTAATAACTAATACTTATAATTTTTTAATAATAGTAATATTAGTGATAAAAATATAACTTGAGTGACGATGATGTTAAATGGCAACTAGGCTCGACATGGGTTTCAGTTCATACGACAAGTGGATAATATTAACAATAATAGAATTTAATAATATTACTTAATAATCGTAATAAAAATGATAATAATAATCATATAATAACAATAATAATAATAACAATAAATAAAATCTAGATAATAGGTATAATGTTAATAAAAATAGTAATATTAACTTGAGTAATTCGTTAACAAAAACAAACCGAAGTTGGTCACGGAAAGAATCGAACCCGTGACCTCAAGCTTAAACACACACGCACCAACCAACTGCTCTAGACGATCATATTGTTAGGATTTAGGAAAAGTTAGTTTTTAAACCTTACACTTAAACATAATCATCCCCAATATAAATTTAAACCTAGATCCGATTAGCTCGATTAATTAACAGTTAAACTGGAAGTCACACACTACCTATTTATACCTGAATTTGAATTCGGAGATGAAGAATAGAAGCCGGAGATGAAGAACATCGGGTCCGAGATGAAGAACAATGGGTCGCCGGAGCCGACTCCGGCCACCAGAGGTGCGCCGAAAAAACAACCCGGAGAAGGAGAGAGACGGAGCGAGAGAGAGAGGCGGAGAGAGAGAGAGTGAGAGACGGAGAGAGAGAGAGAGAGAGAGAGAGAGGGAGAGAGAGAGAGTGACGGAGAGAGCAGAGAGAGAGAGAGAGACGGAGAGATGAGGTGCACCGGTAGCCGGTTTTCCGGTCGCCGGAAAACGAACCCGAAGAGGGGAAAGAAGGGGGTTTTGGGTGCGGGGGTTACCGGAGAGCCGAGAGGGGGAAAGAGTGGTGGTGTCTGAGTTACGGGGGAGGTGGGTGGTGTTCGCCGGAGGTCGCCGGCCGCCGGAAAAACGAAAGAGAAGAGATGGGGCGGCTGGGAATGTTTATGTTAGGGTTAGGGTTTTTTTTGTTTATATATATATATATATTACATATTTTCAAAAACACCCCCTTAAGTTTCAATCAAGTTTAAATACGAGTTTAAAGGTTCTTATAACTTATAACGACTTTACGAAAATCAGTTTGGACCCCTTATGTTTTTCTTAACGACACTATAATATGACAAACATCAATTTATTGATGATCGAGGTATTAATAATATTATATAATAATTAAAGAAGGAAACAAAAAAAATGTTGAGTCGGGTTTACATAATAAAAGTTTACAACACGAAAACAAATCGAGGCCCGAATTTGACGAATGTCACGCTGGACATATGAGGTTCTGGATGTTTGATAGTGAGACTGCTACCGTTGTTGTATGTCTACAGAAGGGCAAAGGACAATTCAGGTTTGTCGATCCAAGAGATTTGCTCAAGTTTGGAGAAAGGGATATCAAGACACTCAGCACGTTTCAAATCATTGTTGATCCAATTTTTGAAGCGCCTGCAAAGGAATATACAAGTATGGCAGCTTCTATCATCAGAACCGGCTTTTGGGCAGGTGGTTTGAAGATGCGGATATCGATTACATGGAGCAGGATTAAGAATGAAGCTACAAACCAATGGGGAGATTGATGGGTCCATACTTGGTGGTTTGTACTTAGTTGGTCTTGGTTTTGGGTTTTGTTTGTAAACCGAGATCTTTTATGGATCTCGGTAGGCTTTGGGCTGTTGTTGGGCTTGGGTGTTGGCTACCCTATATATAGATCATATTGTATAGGGTTTTTGGTGTTGGTCGACTCATTAGTATTATTGGCCGTTCACTTGTTAATCGTGTTGAACGAGTATTGTATTGCTTAAGCATTGGACGTAATATCCGTATGTTTTGAAGCATCCCATTGTGTTTTACGTATTCTTGTTCTTCGTTCTTGAATCATCTTGTGTTAGAATTCCGCTCTAACATCAAGTTACTTGATATCATATTGCAAGATCCGTCTTTGGGACTTACAAGAATAGATTGTAGACAAAACATATGATACAACTCCAAGAGCACAAATACATACAAAGAAACAATAACTATGATTAGGGGCGGGTGTACCTCATAAGTAGGGGTAGCATCCGCTACTTCTCAATATTTCGTCGACAGTGTAAATTTTTTTCTTTTTTGGGTTGGTTTTCGTATTTCGCTATCCTGAAATAATATTACGTTACTCCTATTTGTTTAAAAACCAACCAATTTAAAAGTTCAAATTAAATAAAGGCCAAACAAATTTATAGCCCAAAGCAAAAAAAAACAAAAAAAAAAAAACTAATATTTTTTTCTTTTGTTTGAACGAGAAACATTAAACTGATACATACTCAAACGAAAATAAGCTCAACGAAATTATCATTTTTTGATAAAAAAAATTAAAACGTTGTCCCTGAAATTTATATCTAGATCCACCGCTAACTATGATAAGAAGGTTAATTTTAATAAATTATGCATATATTGGAAATGTGCATATGTTGTACTAAGCAACATAAAATCCTTAAAATGAAATGAAAATTTGTTTTATATTAATCTCATCAAATCCTTTAGAAACAAAAAAGAAGGGAACAAGATAACCTATGTTATGTACTTATGTATATTGTACGTCTTCCATTAACATTAATAAGCAAACCTAACTCTATAAACAGAAACTATCCATCTAGAATTAACCCTTCACGCCAGCTCATCACAACTCTTATACAACAACAATATTATTATCATCTTCAATGCTCGTGACAAGTTCACGTTCTTTGCCACTTAAGTCAACAAACAACCCCTAACTGAATTCGTACTCGAGGGCAATAATGCACACCCTAGGATCACTAAATTATACGCGGACGATCGAAAAAGATGAAGATTAATAAAAGGTGATCAATTATTAAAGAAGATGATGATGTACGTTCCATTAATGGAAAGGTGAAAAAGGAAGCCAACCAACAGTGTCACATTAATAGAAAGCAAATCTTTGTGATGGTATGTGTTTCTATGGTTCAAGAAAATTAGTGAAAGATATTGATATTAGGGTAGTTGGCTTAATTTAAGGCCGCATTGATTGTAGATGACAGTTGTGGGGTGTTTAGTTTTGACCCACCATGTGCTTATGAGTTAGCTTTTTGTGTGTATTATACATGTGTTATTTGCATGCATGGTTCATATATAGGTGTTCTTGATTTTTTTTTGAGTGATGGGTAGTGTACGTGGTTTGCTTGTGTTGTTTGTGGTTTTGCTTGCTTTTGTTGGGGTGGTTTTCGGTGATTCGGGTGAGGGTGTCAAGGATGAGAAGAATTTGTTTGGGAAGCCGAAATTCGGGTTTAGGAAAGGTTTAGGTCACGGGATATATAAGAAGGGGTTTAAGCATTTTGGTAAAGGTGGTGGTGGAGGTTATGGTGGTGGTGGTGGACTGGGAGGTGGAGGTGGGATAGGCCACCATAAAGGTTTAGGAGGTGGATATGGTGGAGGTGGTGGACTAGGTCACCATAAAGGTTTTGGAGGAGGTGTTGGAGGTGGATATGGTGGTGGTGGTGGCCTAGGTCACCACCATAAAGGTCTTGGGGGAGGTGTTGGAGGTGGATATGGTGGTGGTGGTGGGCTAGGTGGAGGAGGCGGACTTGGTGGAGGCGGTGGTGGAGGACTTGGAGGAGGTGGAGGACTTGGTGGAGGTAGTGGTGGTGGACTTGGTGGAGGCAGTGGTGGTGGACTTGGCGGTGGAGGTGGACTTGGTGGAGGCGGTGGTGGCGGACTTGGTGGAGGTGGTGGTGGAGGCCTAGGTGGTGGTAGTGGCTTTGGAGGTGGTTATGGTGGTGGGTTTGGAGCTGGTGGAGGCGGAGGTCTCGGCGGCGGTGGTGGCGGCGGCGGTGGTTTTGGAGGAGGTGGTGGTACTGGTGGAGGTTTTGGAGCAGGTGGGGGCTTTGGAGGTGGCGGTGGTGGTGGACGGTAGATGACTACATGTAATGGTGGAGTCAATAACTACAATTAGAAATCTATTCTATTATTTGCAACAAAATCCTTAAATGCATTTGTACTACTTAAGAGTTGTATTGTTTAAAATGTTTCCCAAACAAAGGTTTATGTTTGGATTAGTATTATTTGTTTCATGTACTTGTTAGAGTTGTCAATAAAATGTCATATCATATCATCATATCTCATTCAAATTGATTAAAGTTTCTTGTGTGATGCGAATATCTTTTAATGGTGTAGGGGCACTCATAATGAATTAAAATCGTGTCATAAAGTTGTCACTAGAAATTAAAGGATGACATTGATACCATGGACAATAGAGTAGATGGGAAGATAGGATTCAACAATGCAAAGGTTGATAGCAACCGATCAGTTTTATTAACGTGTACGTAGGATGAGCTTTGATGATTCTAATCTCGTGGCTAATTACTTATTATCTATTGGGTTCTTGGGTAGCCTGTGATTATGGATCTCGATCCAAAACCGAACCTTGCCTTAAATTCACTTCAAAGCTAACTTGAAATATCAAATGCTCAAAGTATAAAATAAAAATTTTATGTTTTATTAAAATTAAAATTAAAAACAACTTTAAAGCCAAAAAAACCACCCATGCTGCCCTCATCAATGGTGGTGCCATGATGAGGGTGTCCCCAAATGGCAATGGCAAGGTGTGAGCGCAAATGGGGCTAAGGTCACACTCAATAGGTTGGGGGTGGCGATGATAGAAGTGGTGACCGATAGATGGTTGTGGTGATTGTGTCTAAAGTGGCAAAAGGAGGGTGCGAAACAGTGTTATCGACAGTGGTGTGACCGGTAGGTGGCTGTCCTGGTGATATATTATTCCAAATACTTGATTGTTTTGTCACCCAAACTCGTCACAAATTTATAATCCTTTTAATAGATTCCGATTACTATAAATTACTTTGAATTCCATATCTTTTTTGTCAACTTCCAATTCCAATTCTTTCACAAATTTTATTTCCTTAACAAAAATAAATAAATTAATAAAATTATACGAACCAAACACACTATCTAGTGGCAAAGGTGTGAGTTCTAGTCTCACTTGAGACATGGTGGTAAATTGGTGGGAAAAATAAAAGACAGCTGTTAAAGAAACACACCATCTAATAATCGAACAACAAAGAACCCCATTACTCATTCCATTGCCTTTCCTAATCCTTTCCATTATTAACATCAATATAGAAATATCTCGAGAAATCACATGTGAGAAAACAAACACAATCCGCATCATCACATGCTAACAATAATCGCAGTGACATGAAAAACTATTGTTATAGAATCAAAGTAATGTGTACCCGCTTTCTCTGTGGATGTGAGCTGTGAGGAACAACGAACTGAAACAAGTTTAAAGATTGGTCTTCGGTTTACCAGCTGCAGCAATATGCCTTGTGACAGATCGCATTGTAACAAACTCCTCTGCAGATGTCGGGTGTATCCCCACCTGACAAAAAAAATATCAATTTTTTTATTAAATTTATAAAAATAAGATCATACAATTTATATTTAATTATATAGTTGGTATAAGCTCACCGTGCTATCAAATTGTGCTTTTGTTGCTCCACATTTGAGTGCAATAGCAATTCCCTGTGAAATATTAACATCAATAAAAGCGGTCTTGCTGAGTTGGACGTGCCGAGTGGGTTAAGTAAAAGGGCAAAGTATGTAACTATGGGTATGGTTCAGCACAAACCGGTTGAACCTAGATACATTATGTGAAATTTTTATAGAAAGTTATTTATAATTAGCGAGTCACATACAATTGGAAAGATTATACTACTTCTAAGGGTGTAAATGAGTCGAGCCGCTCGTGGGATACTCAAGATCGGCTCGCTAAAAGATTCGTGGGCTACTCGAAATCGGCTTGCTAAAATCTCAAAGTGAAGCGAGCTTAAACGAGCTCAAGCTCAACCCGAGGCTCAGCTAAAGCTCCTTTATTAAACAACCTCGAGATCAAGCTTCATGTACCGACTTGGCTAAGCTCGCAAGCCTAAACGAGCTTGTTATTTATACAAGTATAATAATTTTTATTTTTTATAACAAGTAAATAATAGTATAACAAACATTATTGGACATGAAATTATAATACAAATACCTAAATGATATATAATTTGTTATATAAAAATTATAGTTATAAATATATATTAATTATATTTGTTCATAAATAAAATAATTAATATAACGAGCTGAGCTCGAGCTGTACTACATTTAAAAGCTGAGCTTGGGCTTGTTTACACTGCTAGTTACTCCTATAATAGTCAAACTTCTCTAAAAGAACATTTAAAATGTTTTATGCACTTGTGATCATTTAAAGCTACAAGAGTGATTAGACTTACCTGCATAATTTCTGGTGCATCAGGCCCACACATAGATGCACCGATAACTTTATCGGTCTCAGCACTGACAATAAGCTTCATGAGTGTCTTCTCTTGCCGTCTAGACATATAAAAATGCAGATTACGAGTTAAAGTTGATACATATCATTCGAAGTGGCAAAAACCTCATTCAGTCAGGAAATGGATCAAAATGAGCTACCTGTTTTGGTATGGGTAAAAATAGAATGGGTGAAAGTACGATAACAATAACATCAATCATTCAATGAAATTTATTTAAAGGTATGCATTGAAAATACACTTTCGACAGATTTCATGAGTTCATTTTAGATACGTTTATTTTGTGATTTAACCCGTTTGACCAAATTGAGATAAAACACAACCCAAACCTACGCATATATGGGCCCCATTCACTTTATGACAAAGAAGTTGCATATGTTCACTTACCCAGAGATGGAGTTCTTCATAGGATTAAATGTTGATGTGAACACCAAAATGTCTCCATTACCTTGCTCTATGGCCTGTTCTTCACTTAGTCCAACAACAGAGAGCGGTGGTATGCTGAAATGAAAAATAAATTCTAAAATTATGAAAATTAACATTTGACACCTAAAAAAGAGAAGAAAAAATGATATGTTACCAAAAAACAGCACAGGGGATGTTGCTATAATCAGGCTTGCTAGGTTCATTACCAAAGACAGTTTTCTGTGTAACACAATAGTAAAATTTAGATAATTACTAACTGTTTATAAAGAAGCCACAGAGAAGACTGAAATCACATACAGCAAACAAAGATCCTTCCAACAAGGCAACAGGTGTAAGATTCATACGGTTTGTAACATCACCTATGGCCCAAATGCTAGGCACACTGGTGCGAGAATACTCATCAACCTGAAAATTTAAATTCACAATTAACTATTTTCATAGTGTTAATCCAGATACGACCGTTATCTTGCTACACACATTTAGGGGTGTGAATGGATCAGTTTGGGTCTGTTTTGGCTAAAACCAACCAAAACTGAAATTACAATTCTAGGAAACCGATTGGTTTCAGATTTTGGTTTTACGTATGGTTTGGCTAGGCTATGGGTCAGTTTTCGGTTTTACATTTGAGGCCTGAAATTTTTGGTCTAAACTTTTTATTAGCATCTTATTAATGAATTTGGGATTGAAAAGTTTGGCCTAAAATAATGAAACTGGGCCTGAAACTTTGGGCTTATATTTTTTTGTTAACTGCTTATTAATGAATTTGGGTTTGAAAACTCTGGCTCAAAATAACGAAATAGCGCCTGCAACTTTTAGCCTAATATTTTTGTTAACCGCTTATTAATAAATTCAGACTTGAAATTTTGGCCCAACAAAATGAAATTGAGTCGTAAAGCCAAAAACAAACATTCATACAAGTTCGGTGTGGTGCTCAGGTTCAGCATGATTCGACTGCCAAGTTCAGTTCGACGTGATTCGATTTTTCGAATGATGTATAACCAAAACCGAACCATTATTTTTTGTTAAAAAACAAAACAAAACAAAACAGTCGGTTATTTTGTTTTGTCGGTTAATTCGTCGTTTTTTTGCTCAGCTTTGCACATTCCAAACACCATAAAAAACTTAGGGAAATGAAGTATAAGATTTATTGGAAGAACCTTCACTGCTCCTATACTGTCAACTTCAACACCTACAGCTTGTAAATTCAATCTCTTTGAATTAGGGACTCTCCCTGCAGCCACACAAAGACAAAATGTAAGATTTGAAATTCAAATTTTGCATCATTTAACAATAATGACTATCTTTTATGAGAATATAAAATTACCAGTGGCGAAAAGTACGACATCTGCCATTAATTCTTCACCGTGATCTGTAGTAACTTTTATGCCATCGGCTGTTTTTACCAGCTGAAACGTATGCATTTAACTTAAATAAATTCAAGATTCAAGAAATTAGTGGTACAAATTTAACTAATAACAAATTTAAACTAAAAGAAGTAAAAAAAAAACCTGCTTCAAATTTGTCTGTGGGTGCAAAATTATTCCTCTTCCTTCAAGATTTCTTGCAACCAAAGCTCTCATTTCATCAACAAAACCCCTGTAAAAAATGTTTACTAAAGATGTCAATTTGATAACCTCATCAAGATGAAGTCAACTATTTATATTATAAAAAGATTATAACCTTAATGGAAGTTCCTTTCTAAAACATTGATTAACTGTGGCGCCCATTCCACGCCAAATTGAAGCAAACTCAACCGCAATATACCTGGATACAAGAATCAGTCATCTTGTATGAATCTTCAACTGAGAACTGTTGATAAGTTATTAAGTCAACATACCCTCCACCAAGTACAACAACACGCTTTGGTAACTCATCCAAGCTCAAAGCCTCATCAGATGTTATTGCTAACTCCTAAATCACAAACGGAAAAAGTAAATACAATATTATGTATGGAAATCATTAGATGTTATACATAATTACGTTATATAACCAATACTGAAGTGAAAATTATCTGAACTTTTTATTGCTTTACCTGTCCCGGGATATCTAGACGTTGTGCCCTGCTACCAGTTGCTATCAGTATATGTTTTGCTGAGTAGGACAATTTGGTCCCATCTAATTGTATCACTTCCACCTCATTGGGTCCCACGATTCTTCCCTCACCTTCAAAAAGTTTGACTCCAGCATTTGAAAGTAAGCGTTTGTATATCCCATTTAGCCTCAGTATTTCTTCAGTCTAAAACAAAAAAAATGTGATGATGAAAAAGCAAAAGTAGCAATTTCAACCCATGCACTTCTGAAATGATGTAAATTGTCTAATCACTTTCATTATATACAGAATAATAGAAGATTAAAATTTTATTGAAGATCGAAATAGTATAATATGAACTACTCATAAGTTGGTTTATAAAGTAGTTGCATACAATGTCTACTAACATAACAAGTCAAGATCGATGTAGAAGCACAAAGCTAACACTATTACTGGTACTAACACGGAAAATTCTATTATTATAAGATTAGCAAAACCCATGTGTGCTGCAATGTGTATAATTGTTTTCTTTAGGTTGAATTGAATTGACTTTACAGGTTATAATAAGGAAGGAAATGAAAGAATGAAAACAACTCACTATACTATGATATAACAACAGGAACACGTTTGCTACCAAATATATAATAAACGAAACTTTATAGGTTTGATTAGGGGTGAGCAAAAAACGGTTCGGAACCGTCAGAACCGAAGAACCGGAACCGAACCGGTGCCTGAGAACCGCTAATGTGTGTTACCTTACGGTTCTCGGTTCTCAGAATTTGCATTAAACGGTTCCCGGTTCGGTTCCGGGTAAAACCGGCGGTTCTAGACTTGGAACCGAAGAACCGGAATATTAAAAACGTTTTAAATAAATTTACCAATCCCCATTTTTTATAGAGTAACTTATTAACCGGCATCCATTCAATTATTTTTTAATTCAAATCTTCTTTCTTTGCATTCAAGACCTAACAACCATGATCAATGTTGATTTAAGCTATCAAGGTAATTTAATATAAAATGATATGATCTTCCATTAATCTATCGTTTCTAATGATTTATTTAACTTCAACAATTATGTTTTAATAAAAAATATAACGGATGTTAATGTTGTAATCTAAATTAGTTTTACCGTGAAATAAGACATACGATTGTATAAACTTGTTTTGCAATTTGCAAAGTTTGCATAACTCAATTGATAAATAAACGATCAAACCGGTTCTAGCCAGAACCGATTTGCGAGAACTGGCTTTAGCTGTTCTGGAACCGAACCGGTTTACTATAATAGGTTCCGGTTCTATTTTTCACTCATTTTCGGTTCCGGTTCGGTTCTCGCGGTTCTGAACCGTTGCACAGCCCTGGGTTTGATTACTCAACTGAAGGCACTCATTTGATTGGCTAAAGATGATCACGAGAAGAAAAACAATAAATGTACATGTAGTTGATCTTATTTATAACATTTTTAGAACACTTAATAATATAGGATGCAGTTGTTGTCTTCAAAAACCAAAAAGCTTGCTTAATAGGATTAACAAAGTCTTAAGGCTCGTTTAATTTGGGATGGAAAGAATGCCAGATAACAAGCATGCAAGTAAAGATTAAAAGCTTGGTAGAAATATCAATTATGCTAATGTTATAGAAACTTAAAAACTAAAATAGATGAAAATTAGGATTAAACTGAATCAACTAAAATATGTGTAAGATAGATTGCGTAGATAAAAGAATAAAATAAATACAATTTAAATTATGGAGCATTTAATGCTCATTAATCTTAATACAAACACCAAAACAAATAAGTTCCAGTGCATAAGGAATGACAAAAGTATCACAATATCAGTACACAAATATTGACGATCATTTCTTCGAAAAAAGGACATCAAATGACAGCATAAAGATAGAAGAGAAAAAGTTGTTTAAAAACATTATCTAACTTCTACAATTTACATCTTGCAATAAATTTTTAAAAATATTCAACACATACGATTCTGTCTTTTTACATATTGAGGGGTTGTAGATGAAAACTTTATTCAACAAGCACATATCAGTTCACGTTGTGAAAAAAACACATAAATGCTAAAATTTGATGATAGTAGAAATGCAAAATTCGCTAATAACCTTAATCCATTTAATTTGATAAAAAGGAATAACAAACTAGCAAAGAATTTAAAATGGTTTAAAAAAACTCTTCACAACAAACCTTCTTGTGCAGTAACTTTTTCCAATCAAAATCAACCTTCTCATTCACTTTCCATCCATACTCCCTTGAATCCTACACAAGATGAAACAGAGGTAAATAAAAAATATTTGTAAAAAGGAAGACTATAAAGTATATTAAGTAACAGCACAACATAACATCAAACCAAAACTTCATCATATAAGAAACAATCCATTTCAGTGATTTCTTAAAGAAACTCAAAAATACCTGAATTTCAGGCCCAAAATTTGCTCCATAGACCAGAATCTTTTTAGGAACACACCCACGAATCACACACCTGCACCACATGTAAACATTATACATGCACCACTAAAGTGTGTGATCCTTGATCATCCCATAATAATATTCAGATAAATATGAAATACATGTAAAAATAATAAATGATATATTACTAAAGGTACCACTCTAAACATAACTTACGTTCCTCCAACACCCCCAATAACCTCTGAGCTGACTGGATGAAATGGGAGCTCACAAATCCCAACCTTGCAATAAAATTTGTGAAATAGATTAATAATAGGGTTAATGACAAGTCTTATATTTGATACAACACTAAAATTTAACATAAGTATTAGAAATTGTCCAACGATAGGCTGTTCACTGTTGTTTAATACACTATTTTATGATGCACGTGCAAGCTGAATGAAGGGTTGGATAAAACTTCAATGTAAATATGTTCTGTCTGGTAAACCCTTGTAACTACGGCTGTAAGCCTGTAACGAACCGAACCGAACAAGGCTTTGCTCATGTTCGTCCGTTAAGCTTTTATTGGATAAATGAACGGCTCACAAACAGTTATGTCCATTCATTAAGGAACTGAGCTTGTTCGTGAACAGTTCACAAACACAAATGAACACAAACAATGCTTTTATTTGATTTGTCTACCCAAAATATTTTTGTAATTTTAACAGTCATATTGGTATGTTAATTTTACACATAAACTAATCACACAAAACTCGTATATAATTTTATTTTATAGTAAATAATTTTGCTTAAATTTATATGATAAGATCAGAAAAGTCACTAGAAAGTATTAAAAGACCTTTAATGAACAAACATAAACCAACAAACATTAACAAACATAAACAAACGTAAAACAGACACATTATCGAACGTTCACGAACACAATTGAAATTGAACGAACATAGCTTTTGTCCGTGCTCGTTCATTTAGTTAACCAAACAAAATTCCTCATTCATTTCCATTCATTTACTAAATGAACAAACATAAATAAGCTTCCCGCCTTCACGAACAACATTCGACTTGTTTACAGAGCCCTACTTCTAATCTCAGAACACACTACAGAAATCAATATAGTATTCAAACATACAACTAAATAAGCATAAACACATTAAAGCAGCAATAATAAATAAATAAATAAATGGTAATACCTTAGCTCCATACTGAGCTGAAAACCTAGAAGCCCTAACACCACCACTTCCAGCACCAATCACAAACAAATCAAAATCATACTTGTCATTATTATTATTCTCTTCATTACCGTCAATCATCATCTTCCTTGACATGATGATTAGATACCTATAATCGCACAATGTATCAACAGCATTATTATGAAATTAAACAATATTTAGATCCGAAATAATCATGACATATATCAAAAACAACAACAATGTAATGTAATAAATAAATATTATAACGATTCCGGATCAAATACGCACGTACCGGATTTCAGTATTATTATTATTATTATTATTATTATTATTATTATAACGATTCGTAACAGACGAGTACTGGCGGTTATTACGGAAATGGAGACGGAGAATAATGCAGCGATGATGTTAAGCTTAAATAGTAAACAGTGTAATATAATTAGACTGTCCGCATCAGTTTCGTGCAATTTGTTACACAAACAGCCTAGTCAGCATGTGGCTTTTCATTCATTCTTTCCACAAACACTTTTTACCTGCAACACTAACATATTCATTCATCCCACAAACAACCTCGTATTTTTCACATCAACAACATTAGGGACCCACCAACCACCATTCTTCACCATCCTTGGTGAAGGATGCTCAAGGATGGATGGCTCTCACAATAGTTGTCTTTTCCATCCTTCTCACAAATTTCCTCCGGATAAGCCATGGACGGCCTTGATGCGGAAGGTCTTAAAGTGAAGGGTTTGATTCAATTTTTAGGTGGTGGTACGGCGTGCACTCGATGTTGTACACGATATATCATCGGTCCATTGACGATATATAAACCAGTATATTGGTTCAAAATATTGGTACCGATAATATCAACGATATTGACCGATATTGGACTAATATTTGACCGATATCAGTGTTTTAAGTCTTAATCAATTCTTACTTGCTACGATTGTTAGTGTTTTGCAATTTGCAAAAGGTTAATTTGTTAACGGTATGAAACTATACTGAATTATTAATGTTAAATTGTTATATATATGAATTTTACATGATATCCCACCGATATCTCACTGCGATAACCAATATCTCAGTATCGGTTCTTGACCGATATCCGATATTTTTCCACATTAACTAGCTTAGCTAGAAAGGCACGTTGTATATAATAAAAATGAATAAATGAGCGAACACGAATAGATGTTGTATTCGATTATTCGTTCAATTAAATTCATGAACGTTTGTTTATTCGCTTATGTTCATCTGGCTTTCTAATCTTATCATTTACGAAAACTTATTAATGATATTAATCGAAATAAAATGTTAAATTAAATGATTACCCTCTTATTTTCTTCATAGTTTTTTTTATGGCATCTACACATTTGCTCTTCTATAAAATTAATATTTCTGATTGAAAGATCGCTCATTTTGATTCAGATAGGAATCAAATATATATAGATAAAAAGCAAATCTTGGTGCCACCCAGTTTTTTTTAGAAACCTTGTTTTGAGGTTTTAGGTAAAAGATCTCATATGAAAACCAATGTACTCATGTTATGGGATGGTTAAAGGTGACTTGCTTAAGACTTTGGTGTGCATGTTGTTTGTGATGATCGAGTCCCCTCCACAGCCTAGATTTTTTGGGTTTATTTTGTTTCTTTTGGATTAATTAGTTTTTGTTTATACTTTTTTTTGTGTGTTTTAAATATGTTTGTTTCTGTTTTTTTTAAATAGGTGTCGTAACTCGATAGAGCTTAAATTTTTGTCAACATGCAGCCGCTTTGTGCGAGTTTTACCATAAGTTATGCAACTGTCAATATTATTCTGTGTGTTTACTTTTTTGGGTGTATTATTGTTACCGTTACGAACTTAACCAACACAAACCGAATTCGCGTCATTGCACCACCGCAACGTGACGATTTGTTACATAGTATAGTATAAAAGAGGATGTTTGTGCCACAAAGTTGCTATTTTTATGAACTTTGGTTTTGTATATAATAGACAATTTCACTTAGAAAACAACTTGACTTCCGACCCGTTGGTTGTGTGGGGATGTTCTTATACATAATGTGTTTGCTATCCGGGTTCGACTCTTCTTGCAATGGAAAAGGTAGTTATTATTTGTTCTATGTTTAAATAGCTTTTTTCGCTAAGTTCAATTTGATGGGTCATGTGTGTCGTGCAAAGCTTTTTTTATTTTTTTTTGTTTTAGTTATGGTAACGTAGCGAACATGACGGAAACCGACCAAATTTGTTTAGACTCACCGCCTCAACGCCCAGGATCTACAGCGCTCGGGTTTTACAAAGCCCGAGTTTACCGATCGACACTACCCCCATAATGCAGGTAACCAAAATCGACCGAATTCACGTATATTTACCGACTCAATGCCTAAGACTGACAACACTTGAGTTTTATCACCGTCCAAGTTTGCCCAGCACAACGCGCCGGTATAACACTAGTTTCCTTTCAAAGTTGCATCTCAAATAGGAAAATTCACATAATCAGTTTTACAGACTTGTTTTATACTTTTTTTTGTTTGTTTTAAATATGTTTGTTTCTGTTTTTTTTAAATAGGTGTCGTAACTCGATAGAGCTTAAATTTTTGTCAACTTGCAGCCGCTTTGTGCGAGTTTTACCATAAGTTATGCAACTGTCAATATTATTCTGTGTGTTTACTTTTTGGGTGTATTATTGTTACCGTTACGAACTTAACCAACACAAACCGAATTCGCGTCATTGCACCACCGCAACGCGCCGGTATAACACTAGTTTCCTTTCAAAGTTGCATCTCAAATAGGAAAATTCACATAATCAGTTTTACAGACTTGTTATAGCACATGTGGCATTCACAAGTAGGTTCATCAAATACATACGTAGATACATATACAAGGGGTGACTCGTTAGGCATCGAAAACATGTTAGGGCTTTAGGTCCATATTTAATTAAGACCTCCAAGTAAATAAAAAACATTACATATAGATATATTATAATGAGTAAAATAAACTTAAAGTAATGTATTGGTGTGGTGGTAGTGTTGGTTGTTACTAAAGAATATGTTATGAGTTCAAAACTTGTAATAAGTATATTTTATTTTCTTAATAATTGTCATGAAAAGATCACAAATCTTGTTTTGATTTAGGCCTCCACATTCGTTGAGCCGACCCTGTATACAAGAACAAGGGCAAAACCTAGGTGGTCCTCATGAGGTCGCTTACACTCCATGCAGTTTTTTTTAGTATATACATGATTTACTTCGGACCGGAATCCCAGAATGTTTTACACCGATCGAAAGAAATTTAATAGCGACATGAAAAAAACTAAGATGAATAAATTAATATACAGGATCTGCAAGAGATTTCCTATACAGAATATCGAATAAGATGTATGGTGATACCTTAAGTTTGTAGGTTTTATGATTTTCTGTGGCGGGAATCTCTCAATCTTGAATGAATTTCTTGATCGGGAGGATCCAAGATCCTTGATTATTTGAGGATAATGGATCCCAAAGCACAATCTCTTTGTTAGTTTTTATCTCCAAAATTTCTTGTTCTCCTATTGCTGGTGAGAGTATATGGATGATCGGGATCTTCGTAGCTTCTGGAATTTTCAAAGATGAAGCTAAATTCACTAAGGCATCTGCCCCAGCATTCTCTTCCCTTGGTATCTGTATAATAATAAAAGAATCGAAGAACTTTGACAGTTCTTTCACAATGTCTAGATATTTGATTATTTTTTCTCCTTTAACGACATATGAGCCTGTTAGGGCATATAATTTATGCTGAGGATACTCTATCCTTGTGTAACTTCTGGATCATTTATCCTTAAGATATATTCTGGGTTATGAAGGATCAAGGATCTTCAGTATTATCTGTTTACTAATGATTGTGTTTGAGTGGTGTTGTATTTGATAGGTATAACAGTTGGAAGACTTGATCACCCTATTTAATCGCTACTGGACTCATAATGCATGTGGTCAAAGAGATGTGAATGGCTAGTGGGAAGAGTGGCGTAATAATAGGAAATTTAGTTATTTGTTACTTTTGTTTATAACGAGATATTGGATCAGCTAGGTCACACACTTAATTTTCACTTTACACAATTCATTCAGAGCTCTCTCTAGCAATACACACACTTAGATACTCTTGTATTACTGATCAATATCTCCACCCATTGTAACCCGATTTTTTCATTAATAAAGTGGTGACAGACAATTGTCATCACCCGGGGTTTTTGTGCCGGCGATCCGACCAAGATCAAGGGCTTTTCCTCGTAACAAATCATTGTGTTTGTGTTTGCAATCGTTTCATTATTGTTATCATCAAATTAGAACTAAACCTCACATTACAACTTTGGTTACATTATCCTTGTTCGATTTTTGACCAAAACAAATTGGCGCCCACAATGGGGAAATTGGTGCTATAATCCACATTATTTCCTATCAATTTTCAAACTTATTACCTATACTACTAACAATGGCCTCTCAACAATCTTCTGCTTCATCTACCATGCCCTCATCCGTTTCTCACCCACCAAAAACCTTACCACCAATGCCTCCTCCGCTAGCAGCAGCTCCAAGGACCACCGCGACTGGAAACAAGACACAAATTCCAGTCTTCCAGAGCTCAAAAACCACTGCTGACACTTCGGTGGTTAACTCTAACAATGACGTTTCTGCTATGTTTTCACAGGTTAAAGCATATATGGAGCAGCAAAGCAGGACTAACTAGAAGATCATTCGTGAGATAGAAGATCTCAAGAAAACTAAGAGGCCAAAGGATCAGACTCCCTTGGTGCCTAGGAAGCTGGATTTTAACACTCTAGGATCCTTGGCTCAACTTGCTCAAGAATCATCTATCCTTCAACTAGGGTCCATGGGTCAGCAAGCTCATGGATCCTCGAATTTCCAGCAAGGATCATCTATCCTTCAACCAGGATCTATGGGTCAACAAGCTCAGGGATCCTCAATTTTTCAACAAGGATCATCCATCATTCAGCCAGGATCCTCTGGGTTGTATCCTCAAGGATCCTTCAACTTCCAACCTCAAAGATCCTTCTAGCAGAGTCAAGGATCCTTAGAAATTTAGCATCAAAGGTCTTTAGAGGTCCATGAATGAGACATCATCCCCATGCAGACCATTGCCTCTGGTGGACCAACTACCGTAGCAGATACCACTTATCTTGACAACACTTTTGGGATGCCGACATTCAATCAACCAAGAGGTAACACCTATAATCACATATCTTTAGACACTAACCTTGGCTCGATGCAGGAAACAGGTATCAACCAGGCCATGGCTAAGGAGCTTCAGAAATTGAAGGATATGATATCCTCAGTACCAGGAGTAGTCCGACCAATTCCTGAAATACCAGAAGGGAGCCATAAGCTATCAAGGTTTGCTTCGCCAATCTGTGATGTTGAAATCCCAAAACGCTTTCAGACCTCCAATATGAAGGTGTACGATGGTACTACTGTTAGTGCACAAAAATTTGACACTGTGGATAAGTTATCCTGGCATATGTTCTTGGATCAGTTATCCTTAGTCAGATCCCGCCAGGATCAAGAATCCTCAGTACTTATTATTTACTAACGATTGTTTCCTGTGTATAACATTATATTTGACAGATGTAACGGCTAAGAGACCTGGTCTACCCCCTATTTCGCAGCCTGAGTGATGGAGCACGTGGTCAAAGTGGCTGTTACGTTTATATTAAAGACAATGGCGGATTTTTAGGGATTATTAGTTAGTAGTCTTTATTATTCATAACTATATTGAGTTATTATTTTTTATGTATATATTGAGGCTATGATCAGTTAGGAAAATACAACAACACACTATGTTCTCTACGAAATCAGCAATACACACACACACACAGAAAATATTGTATCACTGATCATAATCTCCACCATTGTAACCCGGTTTTTTGATTAATAAAGTGGTGATAGATGATTTGTCATCACCCGGGGTTTTTGTGCCGGCGAACCGACCAAGATCAAGGGTTTTTCCTCGCAACAAATCCTTGTGTTCATCATTATTTCGTTCATACAGTCGTTGTTAATATCATAGCACTATACCTCACATTTACAGATTTGGATACATTATCCTTAGTAGATTTTTATCCAAAACAATTTGGCGCCCACCGTGGGGCAATTGGTGCTATAATCCAGAAAATACCACCATCAATGGCCTCTCAACAATCTTCTGCCTCATCCACCATGCCTTCATCAATTTCTCACCCACCAAGAACCTTACCACTGATGCCTCCTCCACTAGCAGCAGCTCCAAGGACCACCGCGGCTAGAAACAAGACACAAATTCCAGTCTTCCAGAGCTCAAAAACCACTGCTGCCACTCCGGTGGTCAAATCTAACAATGACGTTTCTGCTATGTTTTCACAGGTTAAGGCATACATGGAGCAGTAGAACAAAACCAACCAGAGGATCCCACGTGAAATTGAAGATCTCAAGAAAAGAAAGAGGCCAACGGAGGATCAGACTCCCTTGATGCCAAGCTGACCCTTGGTTGTATATAAATATATGAAGAGACTAATTAATATCATTAAAAAAAATAACCTAAACCTCACATATAATTCGTGACCCTCTATCCCTCTATATTATTCGGTTTCTCACGAACCCTAATCTCCATCACTAATATACATCATAAAGGGGAACCCGACCAAGCTGACTATCATGTCGTCTGGATCGTTTTCATATGCCGTGGCCTCTCTCTCTATTGTGACAGGTATGTTTTAGTTGTAGGTTTATCGTAATATTCATGTTTTCTATTACATACATGAAGAACTAATATTGAAGTAATGATTATAAGATTACGTTTTTACTTTATATCTAAGCTAAGACCTTAAACTCGGGTATAGTTAAACACTGATTGAAAGTTTGAACTATAGTAATGTACTTAGTTTCATGCATAGGTTTAGAAATGAACATTTCTTCGTGATGACAATATGTTATAACAATCTACTGGAAGATTAAAAAACGATATTTTATTTCGAAGGTTTTGGTAACAAAAATGTTTCTTTATGATGAAGGCACGCCTAATTGGGTCTTTTAGTCCGATACATTGATTGTCTAACTGTTATGCTAGCCTATCTAAAAGACATAAATAGTGGATATTATACTGAAAAGTGTATTACTATAAAATGGGAGTAAATTGTTTTAAAACATGATTTGAAATTGTAAAAACAGACCTTGTAAAGGTATGAAGTTGGATCCTATACGTTGATCCATGTATTTGGAATAGACCCATAATGTAATTATATGTTAAATAGCATAGGACATTCTCCATGTTGGAAATGACTATCAAAGGATGTCAACAATGTGTTAGGCTAATGTATGCATCACTTCTTGTACTTTGTGATGCAAATTGAAATTCTTACATGGCAAAGGACGATTTAGTCTAAAATTTACCTCGAAATGTATGACAAATTTCTTTTAACAAAGCTGTGTATTTAGATTTTATTAAAACATTAAATATTACAAATTATTAAACAAAACAAACAAATGTACACGATGAAATCCTACATAGAGCAAAAGCTATAAGTAAAGCCTCGGAAGAGTATGAAAATGACAAATTTTCTTTATTACTAATTAATTAAAACATTAAATGAAAATTGGAAACAAATTTTAATTTAGTAGGAAGTGACATTTTGGAGGAAGAATCCATGGATTGAAACCCCAATACACCAAACTACAAAAAAAATACCCATTTTTACAATTGCTTTTTCAAAAACACCAATTTTACGAAAATAAAATAAAATTCTAGCTATGATAATATTTATAAATATTAGATATGATAATCTTTATAAAGTATATCAAATACGCGAATACAATTACTTGTTTTTATGTCAAAAATAATTTTCAACTACGATCGATAACTACTTTTAGTTTGAAATCAAGAGGTGCTTTTTACATGGAATCATGTTTTCTAATTAATAATTTAGAGGTAGTCCGGAAAATATTGCATGAATGGCTGAATGATATGACCGAGATCGAAACATGGAGGCGAACGATGGTGATAGTCGCCATATTTTTAGTTGTTTCAATCGATCTACCAGTTGTCATAAAAGTTATTTTATAGAACAATAATAAATACTTTACAAATGCAGTTTTGTGTCTAGAAAGGAATTATTTAGAACATCATTTTATTACCGTTCTTTTACTTTACAATATGTTCAAATACATAAAAACTTAGTTATATTTACATTTTACTATATTTTTCGTTTATTTTAGTTATATTTACATTTTACTATATTTTTCGTTCGCACAATAAACGGATCTCTATCCTAGTCAAAACATTATTTTTATTACCATTTGTTTACCTATGGTAGATTGGCATACTACCAAATACACTAACTTATTTAACTATTACTAAACTTGAGATCACATTGTTGTTTGGAGCAAATGAACCATTCAAACGAATAGGTTGGAAGTTATTAAGGTGGTGAGCCGTGCGGCACTGCAAGGTTGGTCACTGGTTCTAGTGTTGTAGTGCACCCTGCTGCGTGTTAGCCGCCATGAGTCTCCCGGTTCTTAATTCGTGTTGCCAGATCCATCTTCAAAGATGCCACCTACAATATTGATAAACATCATAAGTTTGAATGTTTATATTTTTTTAAGATAGATTGTCTATAATATTAGCATGTACCTGTTGTAGCAAACCCAAGATAGATGAGATACAACCACCAACAGGGTCACGCAACCAAGCCTGAGCTTCATATGAAAAACTCTGAACTGCTTTGTGGCGTTAATGCTGTGAAGTTGCTCCAATAGCTTTGACAGGTTGCTGGCCGCAACACCTTGTGTGTAACGATTCCGACGAAACCCGGTATACCCTAACCGGTAGACAATAGTTACGTCATATTTAATGTCGGGTACATGAGTTACCACAGTAATTATACGAGAATACATGGTTTACTGTGTTGATTGTACGTGAATATAATTCATCGTATTGAATATGCGATCAATCGATCGATAGTTATTGAAACCCGAACGAATCGAGGGTTCAATTATAGACGATATCTATAATACTTAGTGATGTTATGAAGCATTAATGCTTCGGGATAAGTAAAGTACGGCACAGAAAAAGAATTTCGATTTAATGGTACGTCGGTACGTTAAACGAAACCTTTAATACCAAACCGAGCAAGAGACAATCGATCAAGCCGAAAAAGATGCGCAATTATTAATAACGTGGTATTTTAAGTTAATGGAAGTCATGGTTTAAGTTTTTTAAAGTGGTTTTATATAAATTCCATTTTTAGCCGAAAAACGACCGTTTTAGCCTCGTTTTAAGCCGAATTAGACATTTAACCGAAAAACGAACTGAACCAGATTATCCAAAACATTATCCGGATTACGAGAATCCAAACTTGTGGCCAAGAATAGAGAAGTGGGTCCCACCTCACTCCTCATACATTCCGATCGGCCTCCTCATCCCCCATTTCCTTATTATTTTTCTTTTTTCTCTCATCAAACATTCATCAATCTTCATCTCCTTTCCATTATGATCCAAAAACCGAGTATTGTAGCAAGAACAACGAGGTAATGATCGAGTTATCTACATTTTCACCTTCGTTTCTTGAGACTATTTGCAAGAAAATGAGGTTTCAAAGATGAAAACCGATTCTTGCATGATCAAGTGATGTATACGGGTTATACAAGGGATCTTGGTCCAAAAAAGGAGTTAAACAAAGCAAAAACGAATTTTACGGTTTAAATCTTTGTTTTTGAATCATAACCGAAACCATGAAAGAAATGGCTTGATCGTGAGTGTAACTTGCTTGGTATTGTGGTATGTTGGTTGTAGGTTCTGTATTTAGTGGTAGATAAGGCGGAAAGACGAGTTTGTAGCTTGTAGTGGCGGAAAACGAAAGGTATATTCGGTTATGTTCGGTTTTGGAGTTTTTGGACAGATTGTTGATCGTTTAGAGTTAGGTCATGACATTTTACAGGGATGATCTACACATGAAAATATGAGTTCTCTGAATTTTTGGTAATTTTTGGATAAAGGATGAATATTTGGTGAATTTAATGCTCGGTTTTGGCCAAAAATGGTGAAAAATAGTTAAATATTATGAAAAATTCTGGAAAATTTTAGATAAGCTTTTTATAACATGTATAAGTCACAC
>NW_027502742.1:0-38558 GCF_021521415.1 Bidens hawaiensis | reverse complement strand
ATTGGTGAATCGGCTCATGATATTGAATAGAATATTACTAATTTAGCTGATAATGTTGTTGTGCCTAAGAATACGACAGTTTGGATTCATACTTATCATCCTCAGGACAACATCATTGGTGATCTTGATACTGGTGTGCAAACACGTCATCAGATTGCTACGCCGATATGCACTCATCGGGAATCATGAATCTCGCGAAATAAACTTGCTTCTTATCTCAAATGGAACCAACGAGTGTTCGTATGGAGTTTGAAGATTCTTCATGGGTAGAGGCAATGCTAGAAGAGTTGCTACAGTTTTATCGACTAGGTGTTTGGGATCTCATTGATAAGCCTGTTAGAGTTAAAAAAGCCAATTCCAACAAAATGGGTATTTAAGTGCAAGAAATATGATTGTGCGATCATTGTCGAAAATATTGCATGTTTGGTTGTGCAAGGCTTTCCTCAGCAAGAGAAGGCCTATTTTAATTCAACTGATTCGGTTTAATCGATTTTGATTCCATAGGGTTGGGTTTAGTTTCTTGTTTAATCATATGGGGTTGTTTCAATTTTGAAGAAATTGATTAAAGATTGTTTTTTTTATAAATGTTATTCTTGATAAAGTTAGATTTTTATGTGAATTTATGGGGTTTGGATGACGGGTTTGATTTTCTTGTTTTATCGCCCGGGCTTGCAATTTGTTTAGTTTGTGCGAGTGTGTATAAATATTTACTAAAAGGATAGATTCATGGTAATATTTGTCAATTTTTTTTGCAAATTGATGGAAGCTTTTTTTTGTTTTTTTTATCAATTTGTTTGTAAATTAATGAATCTTTAACAATCGATATTTACTAATTTATTGGTGTTGTAATAAGTTGTAAAAATGGTACTGTAATTGCTAAAAGATAGCGTTGTTAAGTGATGTAAATAGTGCTATGATATGTTGTTAATTGGTGCTTTAGTAAGCTGTGAAAATGGTGCTGAAATTTGGTGTTGTTAAGTGCTGTAAATAGTTTTGTGATATGCTGTTAATTAGTGCTAAATTGCTGAAATATGATGTTGTAAATAGTACTATTATATGCTGTTAATTAGTGCTAAAATTGCTGTAATTTGGTGCGGTAAATTGCTGTAAAATGTTGTTGTATATTTTGTGAAACTATGGTGAAAGTTTTAGTAAAAACAATGCTTAAATATGTTGTAAGTGTTTCTTTAACCAATTGCAAATGGGTCAAAAGTGGTTATGTATGAAATGCGTATATGGTAAGCTTATATGATTTGGTGACATATGTGGACAACGGGTCGGACGAGTAATTAAGACGCTAAGGACCACAAGAACCCACGTAAGTGTTTCCATACAAACTTATTATAAAATGGTACTTACTAGATTGTTCAACTTTGTAAGGTTTTATGAACGGGTAATTAGAACATGTATGGGACTACCGAAACGAATGTTTTGTACGAACTTACAGAATGACATCTGATAAGGTTCATTAAGGATATACGAATAGTCGATTTTGGGATTATAAATAAACGATGTTCTATGAGTTGAACTAATGAAGTCGAAAATTTACAGATACATATTTTTTTAACCTTTGATTAAATTTTTATGGTGTACACTTGTACATGATTATAGAAACACTTATACGATATAATTATATATGTAGACAAGACTTCGTCGTATTGCAGCTCGGGTATGAAATCTCGGGTCAGATCAAGAAGAATATTTTACGTACGTTAATGGGAACAAAATGTTGTTTTTGTATTTATTAATGTTTTTGCTGCACTTAAATATAGTACACAATTATGTGTTGGAGGTTTCTGAGATAATTAGCATATGAGTTTGTATTATCTAATTAATATTGGTTAATTATAATGAAAGTTTGTTTGAAGATGTATTTTGATTGGTTATAATGAAAGTTTTTGTGGTTCAATACAAATATTAGGAGTTATGACTAAGGGTATGTTTGGCAAGGAGTTTTTATGAGCTTCTAGCTACAAGCTTTTAAGAAAAAACTCATATTAAATAACAAGCTTTGTTTGGTTAAGGTAGCTTCAAGCTTTTAGGTTAAAAGAAAACGCTTCATATTTGAACGCTACTATTACTAGCGTTTGAGAAAAAGCTAGCTACAAGCTTTTACATTTGAATTTACAGTTTTGGTACTTGAACTTCTATCAACTTTTGTTAATTTATATAATAGTTACACATTTAACCCTTATTCAAAACTAACTACCCCCATGACTTTTTTAGGGGCCGTAACTTTTTCACACTTTAATATTTTTTTAAAAAAATTACATCATAAAAACGAGCATTTTATTCTCTTTAATTTGAGTATGATATTGTTATATTTTCTTAACTTTAGAAAATTAACATACTACGTGATTATCGGTTAGGATCGGTAACAAGTCGAGTCAGGTGAGCTCGAGTCATGTGTAAGACTGTAACATCCTGATTCTGATAAGATTAATAAAACAAGTTTTATTTATTTATTAGTGTGTCGTTTATCGGTTTAGAGAAATAAACTAGAAGATGATGGGCTTGGACTTAGAAGATGGAATGGGCCTTAGGTCCATGGGCTTAAGGGAGTATAAATACCCCTTAAACCCTAAACATTTCCATTCCTATCCATTTCTACACCATAGCCTACACCATCAAAAACACACACTTTCCAATAACCCAAGTCAAGATCCGAAGGCGAAAACCCGAGATTGTTGGTGCTAGAACGTTGTGACGAACCGAACATACATCAAAGACCAGCTCGTGTTCGTAAACCGACTCGTTTAAGGTACGTTTATAGTTATAGATCGTTCGTTTAGGTTCAGATCCGATTAAGTAATCCTAGATTTGTATGACAGTGATGAAAACGAAGCAAACGAACTAATCCATAGTACAAAACGTTAACATCAGATAGATTAATTGATCGAATGTTGAGCCGCACCAATATACACACAAATTGCACCCGTTATAACGTGATATTCGGATGATTTGATGTTTAGGGTTTGTAGGCGAGGTGATTACGAGTTCAGGGAACCAAACTCGTGTTATTCCGTTGAGATTTGAGGTGCTAATTGTGTAACACCCCGACCAAAGGCGGATTATACATCGGGGCGCCACATATTGTTTCATTACTCGTGACACTATTGGGTGTCAATATTTAATAAATACATTCATTCGCGCACGCGCAAAGTAGACACAAGATAACATAAATCATCATAAATCAATATATTATAAATCATAATATTCGAACAGCAATAACTTGTCTTGATACATTTTAATCTAGGTCCAAAAGTAAAAACGTCCTACGTGTCCACAAGCTTCAGAACAGCTACAGCAAACCTGAACATGTGTTAAAATAAACGTCAAACACTTGCGTGTTGGTGAGAAATCAAGTTTAATACAATACATAGATAACAATAAATCTGCGCGCAACATGTGTATGTCTGGTTTTCAACAAGGGTGTAATCTGATCGGGACCAACTCTAAGATTCATAGACTGCCAGTGCTCACAATTGAGCTCACAAACAAGACAAACTGTGCGTGTAAACAAAAGAGAAAATCATAAACGATAGTTCTCCCGTGTTCATCTAATGGTACCATGAGAACTGCGGAATAGACCGACAAGACGGTTAATGATCCACACATACAAATAAACAGCCAAGTCTACGTCCTCAACACATGGGATACTGCGCGACTAAAGTTCATAAACAAGTTTAAGACTCTAAGTTTGTATGAACACATGAACATCCCAAAACATTAAAAGCAAAAAGGGATTAGGTACGAGATTACTCACTTGATAAACGATGCGGTGTAAGATAAAGCAAGAACCAACTTTAAACAAGCACAAGTTAACCTATAAATAAGATTATTGTTTTAATGATTTGTTTTAAGTCTTGATTATAAGTTAGCATAATTAATAAGTAAATTATTATATATAATATATATATTACCGGAAAGCAGGGCAGAATAGAAAGGAAGACGGAGGCAGAGAGGAAGGCGGCAGAGAGAGCAAGGAGGAGGTTAAATTAAGTGTTTGTGTGTGATGTGTTAGGAAAAATAATATTATTATTTATAGAGAAACCCTAGGGAACACAATCCCTAGAAAAAGGGGAAAAGATCTCAAAAAGTAAAAGATTCCAAAAGCAAAAGATATCAAAAGATATGGCAGCTGCAGGGGGCAAGATAAAGCTGACAGGGAACAGTAAAAAAGGCATGGGCGGTTCAGATAAAGGTACTGGTCAAGCATGGAAAAAGCAGATCTCAAAAGATAATGTCAGTCACTTTTTCTGTCAACCAATGGGGTTGGTGCGCATGCTGCGCCGAAAGTAACTTTTCAGACATAAAGCAGATTAGGTCAACAGCTCAAAAGATAAGACAACACAAAAGCAAACGGCTAGATTCAACAGAAGAAAACTCAAAGGGTTTAGCGCGAGAAGGCTGACACAGAAGGTCAAGAGAGCGCGAGCGCGAAGGCAGACAGAACTAACCTTAACGCGTCGCGGAAAGAACTACATTTCTAAGCGCGCCGCGGGAAGAATCACATTTCTTAGCGCGCCGCGGGAGGAACTAAAATTCCTAGCGCGCCGCGGGAAGAACTATAATTCTTCGCGCGTCGAGGGATGAACTACGATTCTTAGCGCGCTGCGAGAAGAACTACAAATCCTTAGCGCGTCGCGGGAAGAACTACCGTTCTTAGCGCGCTGCGGGAAGAATTACAATTCTTAGCGCGCTGCGAGAAGAGTTCGTCTCGCGTATCGCTGAAACAGGTGGTCTTCACGCAGGATTCCTTGTAAGGGGTCTGGCGCGTGGAGCTGCGCAGACAACCTTAGGCGGGAAGGAACAAAGGACAAGCAAAGAGTTAGAAGAAAAAGAGGGAAACAAGGCTTAAGGGCGGGACGGCGACAAGAGGGAAAAGAAGGCGGAAAGAGAGAAGGAGAGGGACGGGACGGCGGAAAGAAAGAGAGAGAAAGAGGCGGGAAGGAAAAGTATATTATTATTATTAAAAGTAAAATATAAGTATAAATAAATATTAAATCATAAAAGAAAGAGATCGGGTCAGAGAAACGGGTACCTGGGTCGGGTCGGATCGGGGTAGATGTCACAGTCTCCCCTACTTTAAGAAATTTCGTCCCGAAATTTATCTCGAAGTAGGTTGCGCAGAGAACAGGTGCGGGTACTTGATCTTCATTTGATCTTCCCTTTCCCATGTAAACTCGGCTCCGCGCTTGGACTCCCAGCGAACTTTAACAATAGGGATACGACTGCGCTTGGTTTGCTTTACCTCGCGATCCATAATCTCAACAGGCTTCTCAACGAAATGCATAGTTTCATCAACTTGAACTTCATCAAGTGGAATGTGAAGGTTCTCGTCAGCTAAACACTTCTTGAGATTGGATACATGGAACGTTGGATGCACATTACTGAGCGCGGGCGGCAGGTCAAGTCTGTAGGCAACTTTTCCTACACGCGCGAGAATCTTAAATGGTCCAACATATCGAGGGGCAAGCTTACCTTTCTTCCCAAAGCGGACGACACCTTTCCAAGGCGACACTTTGAGGAGAACAAGATCACCAACTTGAAATTCGAGAGGCTTTCGCCTGCGATCTGCGTAACTCTTCTGTCGGCTTCGGGCAGTCAGCAGATGATCACTGATCTTGGCGATTTTATCGGTTGTCTCTTGAACAAGTTCGGGTCCTGTGATTTGAGTTTCACCCACTTCGCTCCAACAAATCGGGGAGCGGCACTTACGACCGTAAAGTGCTTCAAATGGGGCCATACCGATACTGGAATGATAGCTGTTATTATAAGAGAACTCGATCAAAGGCAGGTGCGAATCCCAATTACCTCCAAAATCAAGAACACAAGATCGGAGCATATCCTCAAGAGTTTGAATAGTTCGCTCAGACTGACCGTCAGTCTGGGGATGATATGCCGTACTCATGTCCAAGCGAGTTCCTAGCGCAGATTGGAGAGATTTCCAAAAGCGAGATATAAAACGGCCATCGCGATCGGATATGATGCTCAAAGGAGTACCATGACGGCAGACAATTTCCTTGACATAAAGCTGCGCGAGTTGCTCAACAAGGTAGTTTTCACGAATGGGCAGAAAGTGAGCAGACTTAGTCAAACGATCCACTATTACCCAAATGCTATCATGTTTGCTTGCTGTCAAAGGTAACTTGGTAATAAAGTCCATCGCTACACATTCCCATTTCCACGTAGGAATTTCTGGTTGTTCGAGCAAACCAGATGGGCGTTGGTGTTCAGCTTTTACTTTAGAACAAGTCAGGCATCTAGCTACGAACACAGCAATATCCTTTTTCATACCGGGCCACCAATAAGTAATGCGCAAATCCTTGTACATCTTATCAACGCCAGGATGAACGGAATATCGAGATTTGTGTGCTTCACTCAGGATATCAGCGCGAAGATTCTCATCAAAGGGAATCCAGATGCGATTAAGATAGCAGAGAATTCCACTCAGATTAGGGACAAAGAGTGCTTCCGCGCCACACGCTAACTCGGCGCGAAGGTTACCGTTACTGATGGATGCGCGCTGCGCGTCACGAATACGCTATTCAAGGTTGCTTTGAATCGGCGCGAAGTGAAGCTGGGTGCGCGGCAAGATACAGTTAAGCTGGCAGGGTTTTCGGCTGAGCGCATCGGCTACCACATTAGCCTTACCAGGATGATACCGGATCTCACAATCGTAATCGCTGATGAGTTCGTTCCATCGGCGTTGCCTCATGTTAAGTTCCTTCTGATCAAAGATATGCTGAAGGCTTTTATGGTCAGTGTAGAGGATACACTTAGTACCATAAAGGTAGTGTCTCCAGATCTTCAAGGCAAAAACAACTGCACCAAGTTCGAGGTCGTGAGTTGTATAATTCTTTTCATGAACCTTAAGTTGCCTTGATGCGTAAGCGATAACCTTGCCTCGTTGCATAAGAACACAACCGAGACCTTGGTTGGAGGCATCGCAGTACACGACAAAATCATCATTACCCTCAGGTAGCGCAAGAACAGGAGCTTCACACAACAAACGCTTGAGCGTCAGAAAGGCTTCTTCTTGCTTCGAGCCCCAAATATACGGTTTACCTTTGTGCGTTAGAGCTGTTAAAGGCAAAGCGATCTTCGAGAAGTTCGAAATAAATCGCCGGTAGTAACCAGCTAAGCCCAGAAAGGAACGGATCTCGGTAGGAGAGGATGGCGTAATCCAGTTCTTGATTGCTTCAATTTTGGATGGGTCGACATGAATACCCATCTTGTTAACAACATGGCCAAGAAACTGTACTTCATCCGACCAAAATTCACACTTGGAAAGCTTAGCATAGAGCTGCTCGGTTCGAAGCTTCTGCATCACCAACAGGAGATGTTGCTCATGCTCGGCCTTGGTCTTAGAATACACCAGAACATCATCGATAAACACGATCACGAATTTATCCAAGAAAGGCCTACACACCCGATTCATTAGATCCATGAAAACGGCGGGTGCGTTGGTTAAACCGAAGGACATGACCAAGAATTCAAAATGGCCATAACGAGTTTGAAAAGCAGTCTTCGGAACATCTTCATCGCGGATGCGCAACTGGTGATAGCCAGAGCGGAGATCAATCTTGGAAAAACAAGAGGCACCTTGGAGTTGATCAAAGAGGTCGTCAATGCGCGGTAAGGGATACCGGTTTTTAATAGTGAGTTTGTTCAACTCGCGGTAATCAATACACATGCGAAACGATCCATCTTTCTTTTTAACGAACAACACCGGAGCACCCCAGGGCGAAGAGCTAGGCGAATGAATCATTTAGCTGTCAACTCTTGAAGTTGGCTTGCCAATTCTTGCATCTCAGCGGGCGCAAGACGGTAAGGAGATTTAGCTACGGGGGAAGCACCAGGGACAAGATCAATACGGAACTCGACTTCACGAGCGGGAGGGATACCAGGAAGATCATCAGGAAAAACTTCAGGAAAATCACGCACAACAGGGATATCGCGAAGCTTCTTCTTTTCTTCAGCAGGTTTGACCACATGGGCTAAGAATGCAATACACCATTTCCGCATGAGCCTTCGGGCTTCGGCGCAAGACATAAGTTTAAGACCGCGGGACGGCTTTTCGCCGTAGATATGAAGATCACCATTTTCTCGAGGTATGCGAATCATCTTCTTGGCGCAAATAACTTCGGCGCGATTATGCGAGAGCCAGTCCATACCAATGATAACATCAAAGCTCCCAAGAGGCATGGGGATGAGGTCGATCAGAAAATCGTTTTCGTTAAGGTTAAGCGTACAATCCTTAATCACCGAGTTAATTAAAACAGTTTCACCGTTAGCCAATTCAACTGAAAAATCTTCTTTTAAGTTATCGCGCGGTCGCGCAAGCTTCTGTTCGAGGGCGCGAGAGATAAAACTTCGATCGGCGCCAGTATCAAAAAGTACAGAAGCATAAAATCCGTTAAGCAAAAATGTACCATTAACTACGTCATTATTCGCTTGCGCTTGGTGCGCGGTTATGTTAAAAGCTCGTCCACGCGTCACTTGGTTTGAAATCTGGTTCACCGGATTCGCTTGTGTGATTTGCACTTGTAGTCTCGGGCACGCGTTCCGGAAATGACTGGGATCACCGCAGTTAAAGCACGATCTTGGTCGTGGGTTTTGGTAGGTTGGTTGTGGGTTCTGCGGGTAGACTGGTGGTGTTGGCGCAATTGGATTGGCGGGAAGGACTCTACAGTTTTCTGCAAGGTGACCAGCGCGGCCACATCGGGTACAAAGTCGACATGGGACTTGAGGTGGGTGGTGGAGTCTACAGGTTGGGCAAAAGGGGTGGTTTCCTGTGTAAGGTTTCTTAGTTGGCGGGGCCGGGAGTGCTGGATTGGTTAGGGTATAGTTGTGGGCTACAGGAGGTGTTGGGTAAGCTGACAGAGGGTTCGGCGCGTAAACTGGGGGTTGGTATGCGGGTTGCTGGACTATGGGTGGGCTGGTAAGCGCGTAAGCTTGTCTGCGCCTACGTTTCTGGTTATGGTTTGAGGGTTCAGGTTTGGTTTCTGTTGGTCCAGGGGCAGTCTTGGTGAGTTTGGTCTTCTCAGATCCCCGCAGGAACAGGGTTCCTGCTCTGACATGGTTGTCGCTGAGCACAGCGGCCAACTCGATGGCGTCAGAGAGGGTTACTGGGTTTCTGGCCCATACAGAATCTTGAATTTCCATGGGGAGACCCCCAAGGAATTTCTCTATGGCTCGGCGGGAAGGGGTAACAAGGTGAGGGACCAGTAAGCTTAGCTCGTGGAAGCGCGTCGCGTACTCGCGCGCTTCACCGCTGTATTGCTTAAGATTCCAAAATTCCTCCTCCAGGCGCTTAACTTCGTTGGGAGGGCAGAATTCTCGCGTAAGAATTTCCTTGAATTCCTCCCATGTCATGCTAGAAGCAGCCTCTGCGCCACGCGCATGAGCTACTCCATTCCACCATGTAAGCGCTCTGGATTCCAGGACACTGGAAGCATATAGGGTTCGTCTGTCTGAGGGGCATTGGGTGTGGAGGAAAGTGTTTTCTATCTTCTCAAGCCACTGGAGCATCACGGTGGCTCCTTCAAGACCTGTGAACTTTGGAGGGTTACCCGCGTTAAAGGACTTAATGTTGTAACCAGAGGTGTTGGTATTGTTTTGGCTCAAAGCTTGGGCTATTGCGGCGGCCATTTCCTGGGAACGTTGCTGTCTACGCATGCGCGAGGCTTCTCTTCTCTGAAATCGGCGAGATAGCGGAGGCATTCTATAAAAGTTTTAATTTTAGTTAATATCTTGGTTTTATCGCAAAGTATAACTTTATAAAGCTTGGTTTCGCAGAGTTAGATACTATCAAAAGTTAAAGTAGATTAAATGACTTTAAATGCAGACTTAATAAAGGTAACAAATTCGAATCAAGAATCGACAATTCATGTATCACCATGACTTTCCGAATTCCCGATTTAAAATATACGAGCAAACGAGTATTGGAGATTGACGATTCATGTATCACCATGACTTTTCAATCTTCAATATAAAACATACAAGAAAATGAGTATTGGAGGTTGACAATTCATGTATCACCATGACTTTTCAAGTTTCCAACCTCAGAACATAATCGTAAATGGAAATTGAAAATCAACTATTCATGTATCACCATGACTTTTCGGATTTTCAAATCCAACAAACGAACATGTAAGTAAAATCAATAAAAATCGAAATATCGCGAAATAAAACATAAAATCATATACTGCGCAAGCGCGAGCATATTTATAAACAACGAGTAATTAACAATAAGCGCGCAAACATGAGATTTCTCTCATGCGCGAGAAGGGACTCTTAGGTATTCTAGGCCGTTACGTCTAACCACCTATCCTAAAGTCAACGAGCTCTGATACCAATCTGTAACACCCCGACCAAAGGCGGATTATACATCGGGGCGCCACATATTGTTTCATTACTCGTGACACTATTGGGTGTCAATATTTAATAAATACATTCATTCGCGCACGCGCAAAGTAGACACAAGATAACATAAATCATCATAAATCAATATATTATAAATCATAATATTCGAACAGCAATAACTTGTCTTGATACATTTTAATCTAGGTCCAAAAGTAAAAACGTCCTACGTGTCCACAAGCTTCAGAACAGCTACAGCAAACCTGAACATGTGTTAAAATAAACGTCAAACACTTGCGTGTTGGTGAGAAATCAAGTTTAATACAATACATAGATAACAATAAATCTGCGCGCAACATGTGTATGTCTGGTTTTCAACAAGGGTGTAATCTGATCGGGACCAACTCTAAGATTCATAGACTGCCAGTGCTCACAATTGAGCTCACAAACAAGACAAACTGTGCGTGTAAACAAAAGAGAAAATCATAAACGATAGTTCTCCCGTGTTCATCTAATGGTACCATGAGAACTGCGGAATAGACCGACAAGACGGTTAATGATCCACACATAAAAATAAACAGCCAAGTCTACGTCCTCAACACATGGGATACTGCGCGACTAAAGTTCATAAACAAGTTTAAGACTCTAAGTTTGTATGAACACATGAACATCCCAAAACATTAAAAGCAAAAAGGGATTAGGTACGAGATTACTCACTTGATAAACGATGCGGTGTAAGATAAAGCAAGAACCAACTTTAAACAAGCACAAGTTAACCTATAAATAAGATTATTGTTTTAATGATTTGTTTTAAGTCTTGATTATAAGTTAGCATAATTAATAAGTAAATTATTATATATAATATATATATTACCGGAAAGCAGGGCAGAATAGAAAGGAAGACGGAGGCAGAGAGGAAGGCGGCAGAGAGAACAAGGAGGAGGTTAAATTAAGTGTTTGTGTGTGATGTGTTAGGAAAAATAATATTATTATTTATAGAGAAACCCTAGGGAACACAATCCCTAGAAAAAGGGGAAAAGATCTCAAAAAGTAAAAGATTCCAAAAGCAAAAGATATCAAAAGATATGGCAGCTGCAGGGGGCAAGATAAAGCTGACAGGGAACAGTAAAAAAGGCATGGGCGGTTCAGATAAAGGTACTGGTCAAGCATGGAAAAAGCAGATCTCAAAAGATAATGTCAGTCACTTTTTCTGTCAACCAATGGGGTTGGTGCGCATGCTGCGCCGAAAGTAACTTTTCAGACATAAAGCAGATTAGGTCAACAGCTCAAAAGATAAGACAACACAAAAGCAAACGGCTAGATTCAACAGAAGAAAACTCAAAGGGTTTAGCGCGAGAAGGCTGACACAGAAGGTCAAGAGAGCGCGAGCGCGAAGGCAGACAGAACTAACCTTAACGCGTCGCGGAAAGAACTACATTTCTAAGCGCGCCGCGGGAAGAATCACATTTCTTAGCGCGCCGCGGGAGGAACTAAAATTCCTAGCGCGCCGCGGGAAGAACTATAATTCTTCGCGCGTCGAGGGATGAACTACGATTCTTAGCGCGCTGCGAGAAGAACTACAAATCCTTAGCGCGTCGCGGGAAGAACTACCGTTCTTAGCGCGCTGCGGGAAGAATTACAATTCTTAGCGCGCTGCGAGAAGAGTTCGTCTCGCGTATCGCTGAAACAGGTGGTCTTCACGCAGGATTCCTTGTAAGGGGTCTGGCGCGTGGAGCTGCGCAGACAACCTTAGGCGGGAAGGAACAAAGGACAAGCAAAGAGTTAGAAGAAAAAGAGGGAAACAAGGCTTAAGGGCGGGACGGCGACAAGAGGGAAAAGAAGGCGGAAAGAGAGAAGGAGAGGGACGGGACGGCGGAAAGAAAGAGAGAGAAAGAGGCGGGAAGGAAAAGTATATTATTATTATTAAAAGTAAAATATAAGTATAAATAAATATTAAATCATAAAAGAAAGAGATCGGGTCAGAGAAACGGGTACCTGGGTCGGGTCGGATCGGGGCAGATGTCACAAATTGCAGATCCGGATAAGTTTGATTGCGGATGTTCTTATAAATTTTGACCTTGACCTCTTTAGTCAAGGTTTGGATAAGAACAGACGAATCCCTGTTGATTCGTTAAGCAGCCATGACGAATGGGACACATTTGCATGCCTGGATAACGAATGAACACTTAAGTCGTTACCTATCCATTCGCTAAATAAGATAACGAATCAGGTCGTTCGTTATATGCCAATTCGTTATGATAAGATGACGAATCAGGAGGATTCGCTACTCGTCAATTCGTATGATATTATAACGAATTAGCTGATGAAAAATAACGAATTAAGACAGCGAATGAATCTAACGAACAAGCTAATCAGACCAGGAATGATAATGAATTAGAGAACGAATTGAGCTTAATTCGTTATAGAAAATGAGTAGCGAATTAGAAAAAGAATTTAAAATTCTAAGGGAAAATGTGTTAAGACAGCTAATGAAAATAAAATTTTTCCAAGCTGACCCCAGCCAGGGGCTCTGCCCCTTGGACCCTGCTAGGGGCTGCCGCCCCTAGACCCCGCTGCCAGGGGCGCTGCCCCCGGACCCCCATTCGTTGAGGGTACTAATTAAACTAGAAGCGTGATATGGGTAGTGTTAGTTATTTGATGCATGTAATTATTATACAGTTAGCCGTGCCCAACTGAAGAAAGGAATAACTATTAACGATGAACGTAACCGACTTCAGGTGAGTTTCTAGTCATATTCCTTGTTATGTTTACGGGGCTGTTGCATACTCGATGTGATTAGTTAATACACTTATCCTAAGTGATAAGTGTATGCCATATATGTATTATCTGAAATGTATAAATGATTGCTTGTCGGTACATGAACGATCTCCGGAATTGCATGTACTGCCATGTAAGGGTTTGATGTTATATGTATGTTGCAAGATGAAGAATGAATGATGTATATACGTACAAAACTTTACGATTATGTGTATAGAAAGTATGCTATGGAGGTATGGAAGAAAGGGTACCAGACTCTAATAATATCCGAGGATGAAGGGTGACCGGACCCTAATAATATTCGAGGATGAAGGGTGACCGGAACCTATTAATATCCGAGGATGGAGGGTACCGGACCCTAATAATATCCGAGGATGAAGGGTGACCAGACCCTAATAATATCCGAGGATGAAGGGAGACCGGACCCTAATAATATCTGAGGATGGAGGGTACCAGACCCTAATAATATCCGAGGCATGTAGGGTGAATGCTCTTTATAACGCAAGGTTAGTTATGAATGTATATGAAAGAATGACGGACATGTTATATATGTAAAGCGTACCTTCGGACAGGTTATGTTTCCGGATGTGTGTTGTATTTATAATATCCAACACCAAATTAGGGTTAGAACGAGTCGATCCAAAAAGGTTAAATTAGTTCGGTTCGTGTCGGTACGCTTTTGAGTCGAAAGGGGTCAGGACAGAACATAACATGTTTCAGATTAGAACAATGCCTGTTCAGAAAATGATTCAGATCAAAATAGGTTGGTTTAAAAAATTATCTATTTGAAATTATTGTATATTTCAGCTTTGTTTCTTGATTTCGACATCAGTTACACGCTTACTGCCTTTCAATGAATTACACGCCTACATTCGGATTATGTATGCACTGTCATCAGGTGAATCATGTACCGACACTGAATATGCGATTGATGTTAGGTTGTGCGCCCATTCCGCCGCACCACGCGGGCAACCAACTAGTTTTATTAAAAAGCTTCTGCTACTCTGCCAAACACCTAAAAATATTTAAAAAGCTACAGCTACCAGCTTCCAGCCTTCAGCTAACAGCTACTGGCTACTTTTGCCAAAATGGCAATGAGCTTTTAGGAGCTTGAAGTTTTAAGCTTTTAAGAAAAAGTTCATATTTAATAAAAAGCTTTGTTTGGTTGAGGTAACTTCAAGCTTTTAGATTGGTAGAAAAAAGCTCCATATTTGAACACCACTAGTATTGGTAGTGTTTGAGAAAAAAGTTAGCTACAAGCTTTTACATTTGAATTTATATGTTTGGTACTTGAACTTCTATAAACTTTTGTTAACTTATATAATAATTACACATTCAACCCTTATTCAAAACTAACTACCCCCCACAACTTTTTTAGGAGCCATAATTTTTTCGCACGCTAATAATTTTTTAAACAAATTACATCATAAAAACGAACATTTTATTCTCTTTAATTTGAATATGATATTGTTATAGTTCTTTAACTTTAAAAAATTAACATACTAATGATTATTGGTTCGGATCGATAACAAGTCGAGTCAGGTGAGTTCGAGTCATGTGTAAGACCAAATTAGGAGTCGAGTCAGATGAACTTGAGTCATGTGTAAGACCAAATTAGGGTCAAAACGAATCGATACAAAAATGGTTAAATTAATTCGGTTCGTGTCGGCACGCTTTTAAGTCGAAAGGGGTCATGTTAGAACATGTTTCAGATTAGAACAGTGCATATTCAGAAAGGGGTTCATATCAAAATTGGTTGGTTTAAAAAATTATCTATTTGAAATTACTGTATATTTCATATTTGTTTCTTGATTTTCGTCATCAGTTACACGCTTACTGCCTTTCCATGAATTACACGTCTACATTTAGGTTATGTATGCACTGTTATCAGGTGAATCATGTACCGACACTGATTATGCTGTTGATGTTAGGTTGTGCGCCCATTCCGCCGCACCACGCGGGCACCCGGCTAGTTTTATTAAAAACTTCTAATACTCTGCCAAACACCTAAATAAATTAAAAAAGCTACAGCTACCAGCTTACAGCTAACAGCCACCAGCTTAAATAGATATGTTTTATTAACCATGAAATAGTTTAGAGGGGTAAAATAGTCATTTGCACAATCATTCAGAGGTCCAAACAAACAACACTTTACTGGTTCAGCGCTTACTGGTTTAGATTCTCTTAATTATTCAAACCTCTTATTGATTCAGCACTTAATGGCTCAGCATTTACCAAACAACCCCTTAGTTGGTTTGTTATTGGGTTGCTTGTATTTTTGGGCTTCGCTTCTAAGAGTTGTCTTTTTTTAAGTTTTAGTTGGTTTGTTATTGGGTTGCTTGTATTTTTGGGCTTCGCTTCTAAGAGTTGTCTTTTTTTAAGTTTATAATATTAGCCTTTGAAAGTTGGTTCCGTGTAGCAAAATTGCTGCAAATAGAACCACATAAAACTCATCATTAAATGTGAAGTGGTGATCCGATCGCCACACACTCATTGTTGTAACGAGTATGCCACATGCAAACTCATCATCTACACTAGGTGGTTTCGTGTAGCAAACTTGTTGAGCATGAACTCGTGATCATTTCCTTTAGGGTCTTTTCTAACATATAATCGAAAATCGTTGAAAAATAGAACCTAGTAAAATAATTAGATTGAAATAGAAAAATTGTGTGTTAAAAGGATATTAAGGGCCGTTAGATGGACTGGATTCTTAAATATTTTAGATGTTTTATTTATTACCAAACCATAAGAAAACCACTGGTTTACGATTACATTATTTTCTATTGTGTTACCTAAAATAATTGAATTTGTTATTTATGGGTGTGAAATCCTTACAAGAAATAAATCTAACAGAGAAAATTATTGAAGCTTTATGTCAATGCCAAATGTTCATCATAGTTACTTTGGAGAAAGAACTTGTATTTGTGTTATTTTACATTTTTTATTGAAAGACCGAATTTATTAAAAAATGAAAAGGAAATTACTCGCAAGAAGCCCGACACGTACAATAAAGAAAAACACAGCGCACTATTACTATAAAAGAAAACTAACAAAGTTAAACCTGTACTTCTTGCATTCTAATGTTGTTCTTTTGCTTCCACAATAAGGATACGGATTTGATTTCATTTATCACATTGGACATTTGAAAAAGGCAAATTACTGAAAATAAAGTCGCTTCTTATTTTCAAAATAATCCAACATGTTACCGTCAAGATAGATTTACCCGTGTGGCAGTCCTCCTTGTTCTTAATTTTTTTGCATGGATAATCAAGAAACTCTTCAATTGTATTGAAATTTGCCCGCTTTGGTAATTTGACCCAATGTATGATCTACCACACCCACTTTGATACAATACAATGCATCAATAAGGGTTCTAAAGGCTCTCCATTATTACCACACAATACACGTTTAACATCACCCACGTTAACTCTTGTTGTCAATAAAGCGCTCTTAGTCGAAATATGCTCAAGTAACAATCTCCAAATGAAACAATGTAACTAGATCGAGACCCATTCTAGCCGGTAAGTAAAGTCTGATACTAGATGATCTATGTTATCTATTTCCCATCAGGGATTACCCGCAAACATGAGAGCAAGTCATCCGAACCTTTCCAAAGCCAGCCATCCAGATTCCGTGTGAGCAGGATACTCAAGAGTAGAGCTTAACAACCATTTGGTTCTGAATATTTTAAAAGCTGTGGGTTTGAAAACCTATGTGACATGAAAGTCTTCAGGATAACGAACTCTAATAAAAAAAATGACGCTATATATAGTTGTTTAATCACTTAATGACTCTTGTCCAAAAACTTCACTGAAAAGTTTTTTTTGCTTCTAAAGTTTGGGTTTCTTAAATATAGGATCCACTAACATTTATTCGGTCATTACAACAAAAAAAAACTAACCATTTGAGAATGTTAAAATACAGAAGTTTTATGCAGCATTAGAATTAAATATTAATACCTTTGGATTTCGGTACGTCTTCTAGTGATGGTTTCGGGACTGAGAAAACATTGTTTAGTCGATTTGTCATGAGCATAAAATGAAAACGAAAGTTGAGAACTAAGAAAGTGTTCATTCATTTGTGTTTATTTAGGTCCATTACTTTGTTAGCATAAGTTCGATAGTTTACATGTGTTAACATATTCATTTGTTTTTTTTATAAACCATTTACAATTTAATTTAGTTTTAATAACTTTTTAAGCAAACACATTGTTGTTTACAATTATTTTTAACTCGTTTTTGCTTAGTTATGTTCGTTCATTAACATTCACCTATGTTTATTCGTGACATTTCGTTTATACTATTAACGAACGAACATATAAGGAACACGAGCACATTCAATTTCTTGATGAAAGAACACGAACAATATGTTATACAAATTTGAAAAAACAAATAAAAAAAATCTGGAGTTAGTTTATACAAAGTTATGTTATACACTAAAATATTATTACATACTATGTAAACTTTTTTTGGAACATCAATTTTTTTTCTTGCATTTACAAGTATTTGAATTTATCATCTAACTTTAGAGGGCATACATAATACCACTAGACCCTTAGGTTATAGGTACGTATTTTTAGCAGTGAATTACCATGCTTTATAATTAATAATTCTTTAAAAGTATTTCTATCAAATCGGTGATATTCAAAAAATGTGTTCAATTAATTTCCTCCTACCACTTGAACAGAGAGAAATATAAACATAAATGCATGGGTTTTAAACTAATTTTTATTTTAAATGCATATAAATGATAAATTAATAAGCAGCCAATTTATATTTACTAGTTTTTTCAATGGCTATTTTTATTAACGACCTTGATAGTTGGTTGTGTTATTTACCGGATTAGCATCATGCTAAGACGGAAAACAAATGCAAAGGTAAATGAAGACGAACCCTAGGCAACAAAAAAAACATATTATTTTGTGGTTACGGGTGAAGTTAGAGTATTCGCGTCACGCAACCTATATTTTTCCTTGCATCAAAATTTTAGGGAAACAATAAACTTTTATTTTATTATTGGGTTTGTCCGGGATATTTGCGGGTCCCTCGCCTTACATTTTTTAGCAAGTGTTCCAACTTTCCCGATTCCATTTCAATCTCATTCTTCAAAATAATACAATCGTCTGTGTGATGACCAATATCGTCGTGGAACATGCAGTGCTTGTTGGGATTAAGATGTGTTCTTTTCATAAGCGGTTGAGGTTTCTTGAAATTCACATTCTCAGTGGTTAAAATCTACGAAGGAGTTTTTGTCATTGGAGTCCAACTGTTACTATCTGTGTGAAATTTCGATCCTTATTGTTGTTACCAATGAGAGTTCTTGCATCTGGTTGCTTTGAAACCTTCGTAGATGGTTGAAGTTTCGAACAAATTGAACCTCTAGCCGGTTTGTTCACCCGCGTATTTTTGAACTCCACTTTAGTTGCTTGTTTAGGGCTTTCAGACCCCAAAGTTTTTTTTCGTCCGGGCAAAGAGTTTTGCGGCATACATTATATCATCCCATGCTTTAGGCATTCCGTCTTTACCAGTTAAACAGCGGATCAAGGCACTGCTCCGCACATTCTTGCGAAAGGCTCCCCGCAACATATTCTCGCTGATTGCTCCAATGTTTAAACTTCATTAAACCGAGAAATGAAGTCTTCAATAGACTCATTGTCTCGCCTAACGACGTCTAAAATTTTGGATGGATCTCGAGTGTGCTTCTTTTTTTGACTAAAATGTTGGGAGAACTTAGACCAGATCGTCCCAACTTTTAACCTGCCCATCCGGTAATTTTTCGAACCATTCACGAGCTGCCCCGGTCAGAGTTAATGTGAACACGTGACACCAATATGGAAGAGTCCAACTATTGACCCCTCCTACCACAACAAAATTGAGTAAGTGATCGCTTGGATCAGACATTCTGTTATACTTCCTTAAGCTATTAGGGATTTTGACGTTAACCGGGAATGAAGCTGTAGTGATGCGTGGAATGAACTTTGACTTCTCAACGAATGCTGCGGGACGATACGGCTTGGTGTAATCTTCTTCCGCGTCACTACAATACTCCGTATGTCGAACCATCGCACGCGGGCGATTAATTCCTTCTCTTCCGTAGACTTGGCTATCGCAGGATCTCTACTTCTCGAAGCATGACTCTGATCATATGCTGTTCTGCGGGTAGCTACGTGCATAACTTGATGACCTCTGTCACGACTCCCATCATATGTCTTGTCATCAGACAGTCCTTCTGTTCTAACACTGTCCCGCATCTGACTCCATCTAATTGTGGAGGGAGGAGACAGAGATCTTATCGGATTTTCATCATAAACCAAAGTCTTTACACAGATTCACTCTTCACGAAGCATATGTTCATACTCAGCTATGACTTTTTCTTGCTGCAGTTGCAACCATTCTTCGGGAGATTAAACTCCCTCAGATCTGATATTCTGACGATTGAGATCTCGCCGGAGGAGAAATTCCATATCTGTTTGCCAGATCTTGTTCTCCATGAGCCCGATGAGTGTCTCCCGTCACTGGTCCCAGATCACCTAGATTCGGACCTCCAAGCGTTGTGACTCCAACAGAGCGCCTGGTTATTGTCGGAGTTTCTGTCGGCCCTTGAAGAGATTGACTCGTACCTCTCGAAACAACAAAAACTCTTACAATTCTTGCACAAGAACGGATGACGCCAATAAAGAAACACAGATCTAATCCCTAAGGAGTTAGACCAATGAGTCCACAGGATACGAGTCAGGTAATTGACAATTCGGTAACATGAGTCCAATCTCACAAGTCCGATGATGGAAATCTGCTAAACAACCACCGTGAGCTCGTACTGGGAAGGATAAGAAGGGGGTCTTTTCGTAACCACCATCCGGCATGAGAATAAGTACTGATCTTAAAGAGAGAAAAGTGCAAAGTATTTGGAGTGAGAGTAAAGCGTGAATGAATACCTTGTGAAGATATCGAAGGTATTTATAGCAGGGGATTAGGGAAAATTATTCGTACAGATGTCTCTTTCTAGAAGATGCTTTTGTAACAATCTGGACACGTGTCTGCATGTGATAGTATTTTTGTTATAAGGTTCCCTAAATCACAAACTCCATCTTCATTTCTGTTTTATAATCCCCCAATTTTTATTGAAACCTAAATTAAACTTAAATTTCCGGTTTTAATATTCACCTAATAATTTGTTTATTATAATTTACTATAAGTTGTAATGAGTTGAAGAAAAGAAAAATAAAGTAGAAAATAACCTATACGGGAACAAAACGTATAGAGTGAGAATAAATTCTTGGTATGTGAGTAAAATGATCCTATAGATATTATTTAAAACACAAAAGGCATAGACATTTTATATATTATTTTTTTGAACCAAACTTAAAAATCTATTTATTAGAGGGAAATGGACACATGTAAGGGTAAGCTTTATGGGTTCCAACCCACAAAGCAAATAGATTGCCAAATTGTAATTCATGGCAAATCTTTGCCATGAAGAATATATGAATGTTGGAAAACATAAATGTGTGTTAGTTATTATTATTACATATAAATGTTCTAGGGTATTTGTGTGTAGGTGTCGCCAGTGATATTGTGATTTATGGGTACAAGAGGATAGAAATGAGATGACAGTGCGTGATTGACCAATACATGGGTAATACCCATAATGGCCCCTTCCACTTTTATCTATTTATTATCACTACCAACCAATGTCAATTCAAAATCTCAGACACCCCATTCATTCTACTTTTATCTCCTCTTTCTAACTTTTTACATACATATTTTGAAAGCTTGTTATTTTTATTACAGTAACAAACCGCGCGTCTCCGTTCCCGCGGAAGCTATTCTAAGACGTTTCCCAAAAAATTTTGGTACAACAATGTTTTTTAAAAGTATTATGTTATATAAGGGGTGTATGGGATTGCTTATTTTATCCTCCTTATGACTTATAGTTTTTCTAAAAAATCATAAAGTGTTTGACAAAGTTGAAAGTTGTGAGGAAATAAGTCATAAGCTACACTTTTATAACTTATAACTTATAAAAAAGGTTGAAACAAAGAATCCCAAGAACCCCGTTAACAACTTTCATTCATTTCATAAACATTTATTAACGAAATGAAATAAGAAAACAAAAATAAACAAATATAATAAAACATCTTTATTAAATCTAATTTGTCAGTCAAAGTCTTTGGCTGGTCCATTTTCATGTCCTTATTCACTGCCCTCTTCTTACATGTCCTGTTTTTAGTACTCGTCCTGTTTCACAGCCCATATCAGTCTATAGGAGTTCTATATCTAATATTCACTCTTCACCTTTCTTTCCCTCATCTTCTATTCCACTCAGACTGGCCGCAACATTTTGTAAAAAGGTATTATGTTACTTAACAACTTTGATTCATAAATTTGATTTCTACTTTGTAGGTTTATTTAGCTAACAAGAATGAGGTTCACTACGATCTGTGTTGCAAATCATATGGCGTTTTTCTAAGCTTTAAAAGGTGAGTATTAATGTATTATCTTATTAATCAGTGATTCTGTGTTGCAAATCATATGACGTTTTTTTTAAGCTTTTTCATTTTTTTTCCCTATTATTGTTGTTAATAGATCAAACTTTAGATTTATCAAAATTTTGTGCTATTGAATTTAGTCAGTATGATTATTTACGGAAAAATTTCCAAAAATGACCATTTAAAGAGAGAAAAAAAAAATGGCCCCTAAACCTCCATTATTCCATAATAATGTCCCGAGAAATATGGAACGGGACGCCACTTTGGAAAGAGTTCCGACGAGATTCCTCCTCAAATTAAAAACTGACAAGTGTAAAGTTTTGACTTGAGACCATGTCCTGAAATGAGGGGTGTAGGAATAGGTAAAGATATGGAGTATATATTGCGTTTAGCTTCTTGGAATGTAGGAACACTAAATAGTTAGTTGCGAGAATTGGTAGATGTCCTTAGAAGGCGTAGGGTTCAGATAGCATGCATCCAGGAGACTAAGTCGAACGGGCATAGAGGTGCTGAGTGTAATGGGTATAAGTTGTGGCACTCGGGGTCTGATGGAGCTAGGAATGGAGTGGGGTTTCTAGTGGCTAAGGAACTACACATTAGTGTGGTGGAGGTGATAAGACATAATGACAGGATTATGGTATTGAGATTAGTACTAGGAGAGGAAGTAGTGGCAGTAGTCTGCGCCTACGCGCCTCATGTAGGATTAGGGGATCAGGAAAAGAGAAAATTTTGGGATTGTCTTGACGCAGTGGTGGGGGGCATACCTACGAGCGAGAGGATTTGTATAGGAGGTGACTTTAATGGACACATTGGTAAGGCTAACGATGGTTTCCAAGCCGTACATGGGGGGTTCGGTTTTGGTGATAGGAACGAGACCGGAACAGACCTCCTAGAGTTTGCGGTGGCTCATGATTTAGGTATTATAAATTCTTATTTTAAGAAAAAAGATTCTCATTTGATCACTTTTAGTAGTGGAGGATGCGACACGCAAATTGACTACCTTTTGATGAGGCAAGAAGACCGACGTTGGTGGAAGGACTGCAAAGTCATATCTGGAGAGACAGTTGTGGCTCAACATCGACTACTGGTGACAGATATAGGCTTCAGAAATAAGTTGAATGTTCGAGAGAAGAAAGGTACACCTAGAATTCGATGGGGAAATTTGAAGGAATAAAATCTCCTAATGTTTAAGGATAAGCTCATGCTGCAGACGAGGGGTCGACTAAATGGGGACTCAACTCATATATGGGAAGCTATGGCGACAAAGATCATTCAAGTAGCAAAGGAGACTCTCGGGGTCTCAACAGGCAAGGCAGGTGGTCATAAGGAGTCTTGGTGGTGGAATGAGGCCGTACAAGACAAGATAAGGGACAAACAAGTATGTTTTAGGGAGCTCATGAGGTGCACAAATGAGGAGGAGCGAGTGGAATTGAGGGAGACCTACAAAACGGCCAAGAGAGAGGCGAAGAAGGCAGTGGCAGAAGCAAAGAACGCAGCTTATAAACGGATGTATGAAAGTTTAGAAACAAAAGAGGGGGAACATGCTATGTTTAAGATTGCCAAAGCCAGGGAGCGTAGAAGGAAAGATCTAGGGCCTGTGAAGTTCATAAAGGATATAGATGGGCATGTACTAGTCAAAGAGCATGACATCAAGCTAATATGGCAAACCTACTTCCACAACCTTTTTAATAATGGGAGAGCTTACCAAGAAGAACATGACAACACAACCTTCCAACTACAACAACCAAATAACTGCTACTGCCGACGGATCACATGAGAAGAGGTGCAGACTGCACTTAGGAGGATGGGAAGAGCTAAGGCGGTTGGCCCGGACAACATACCCATCGAGGTGTGGAAGTGTCTGGGAGAGGAAGGAGTCATGTGGTTAACTACTTTGTTCAATAGTATTCTCAAATCTGGTAAGATGCCAGACCAATGGAGGAGCAGCGTTGTGGTTCCTATCTATAAGAACAAAGGAGACGCCCAATGTTGTGGTAACTATCGAGGAATCAAACTACTAAGCCATACTATGAAGCTATGAGAAAGAGTGATTGAGGTTAGACTTAGACGAGAAACTCAGGTTACGGTGAACCAATTTGGCTTCATGCCGAGCCGTTCCACCACAGAAGCAATACACCTTATAAGAAGACTGATGGAAAAGTATAGGGAGAAGAAGCGTGACCCGCATATGGTGTTTATTGACCTAGAAAAGGCCTACGACAGTGTGCCACGACAGGTTCTTTGGGAGTGCTTGGAGGGTAGAGGAGTACCAAGGAAATACATAGAGATAATTATGGATATGAATACCAGGAGTGCAACAAGTGTTCGTGCACCAGCAGGGATACCGAGTTCTTCCCCGTAGAGGTGGGTCTTCACCAGGGGTCAGCGCTGAGTCCGTTTCTTTTTGCAGTAGTCTTGGATGAGTTGTCAAAGTCGATTCAGGGGACACTTCCGTGGTGCATGATATTCGCAGACGATATTGTGTTACTTGCTGAGACAAAACAAGATCTAAACATGAGGCTTGAGGAGTGGCGAACAACCTTAGAGACAAAAGGTTTAAGGATTAGTCGATCTAAGACGGAGTACCTACACTGTGATTTTGGTGGGCTAAATGACAATGAGGACGTACAGATCACCATTGAAGGGCAGGTGGTTCCGCAGGTAACGAAGTTCAAGTATCTAGGATCCTTTGTTCAGAGCGATGGGGAATTAGACAGTGATGTGACCCATTGAGTCCAGGTAGGATGGTGTAGATGGAAAGCAGCCACTGGTATATTGTGCGACAAGAGTTTCCCAACTAAACTAAAGGGAAAATTTTATAGGGTTGCAATTAGACCTGCAATGCTATATGGAACAGAGTATTGGGCCATCAAGAAGGCACAAGTGCGGAAGATGGAGGTGGCAGAAATGAGAATGCTACGTTGGATGTGTGGACACACAAGGTTAGACCGAATAAAAAAAGTTGTGTTTCGGGAGAGATTAGGGGTAGCGAACATAGCGGACAAGTTAAGAGAGTGGAGATTGAGATGGTTTGGACATGTGAAGAGAAGACAGACGACGAGTCCTGTTAGAACCGTAGAAAATATTAATATAGAGGGGAAGAGGGGTAGAGGAAGGCCTAAATTGACTTGGGACGAAAGGATTAGGCATGATTTGATAGACCTAAACCTCTCCGAGGACATGGTTGAGGATAGGAATTCTTGGAGAAGTAGAATTAGAGTTAAGGATTTTTAGGAATAAACGATTTCCCTAGGGCTTCTATTTTCCTTTTTTGTCACACACTATAATGATATTTTCTTTACATATACTATTATTATTATTATTATTATTATTATTCTTACTATTATTAATGTTTATATTACTGTTGAACTTTGATTTATCTGTATTGCTCCATACATATGTACTTTAGAGCTGAGGGTCTCTCTGGAAGCCACCTCTTTATCCCTTTGGATAGAGGTACGGTGTGCCTACATCCCACCCTCCCCATACCCTACTTATAGCTTTGCTGTTGGTGGGACTACACTGGGTATGATTGATTGATTTGATTTGAAGTGTAAAGTTTTGACTAAAAACGTATAAAGTTGAGGGAGGCGGCCAAATTTTTCGCTTAAATGTTCAGCTCAAAGCAGTCTTCCCAAACTGTTTTCTTTTGTTTTCTACCTGCTTCGTCCAAATTCCAAAGTTTGATAATTGTCTTGAAAACGTCCGCCAAGACGCATTTGAGAGGAATTTGGTTTGAGGACACGACTTTCATCTCTTTTGATTATATAAGTTTTTGTTATCTTCATTTCCTTTTCTCCTAACTTCTTAAAGTTATCTTCGATTTGTTATATTCTTGCATTGCATGTGTTCTTTAATAATATGGTTGTAAGTTATAAGGTTAGAGTAAGTTTAAGTCATGTGAAAAGATTGTGTTTTATGTTTGTTGTTTTAAATATTGCTTCTTAAAGTCATTTAATTTCGTTACATGATTTGCAGATTCTTCATGAGTCAAGCAAGGCGAGTGGATGCTTTTTGTATGGGACGAAACTGATGCTCCACCGCAGAATATTAATACAAAGTGAGCGCTGGTTCATCTTTTATGGTCAAACTCGCATGTTGACTTGTACATAAATCACGATGTTCATCCAAGATTTGTACATGAAGAAGCGTGGATCGGCTCACTGGTAGACGATCTACTTTCCTCGGGTGTGATTATACTACTTCACCGATGGTTTCTCTTGGATCTGATGGATCTGGGTTCTTCCACCTACAAAACGAACAACACCGTCAACTTACCCCTCAGAAAGGGACAGAGGGTCCTCTTTGGGGTAACCCTCCGGTGTGAGAATAATTATTTGTGGGAGAAGATAATAATATGTGAGTGAGGAAATCTGAAGAGTATTGCTTAATAGCTGAATACTCTGTAGTTTCCTGTGATTGAGAGTGTTACTGAATGTAACTGTCTGTGAGTGAATGTAATTAAATATGCTTGAATGTGAATGAATGTGAATGAATGAGTTCCTCTCCTTGTGGAGTTGATGCTGTATTTATAGTGCTAGGGTTTCCACTGATTGGGCTCAGCCTTGTTGGCCTCCTCCAATTGCTCTGCGCCACGTGTCCTCTGGGACACCTGGTGCTTTCTCATTGGTTGTAATCACGTGGTAGCACATGTGTCATGCTGAGTTGTCCACCTTTCATTTGGCAGCTGTCAACATCAGCATATTCTTATTCCTTAAAAAGATACCTTCTGGAAGGTTGTCTGACGTGCACAATCAAGGTTGCCCTAATCCTGATTTGGATAAGGACGAGGTTGATTATGTGCATGTGTGATATGCGCCAATCCTGAGGATGCGCGAGGTCTTCTCTTTATTCTCACGCGCAGATGTTTCATGCGCAGATGTGATATGCGCCGCGCGCTGATGCGCCACGCGCATATGTGATATGCGTGAGCATATGTGTGCCTGGGCATATGATGCCTGAGCATGTGTGGTGCCTGGGCATATGATGCCTGAGCATGTGTGGTGCCTGGGCATATGATGCCTGAGCATATGTGATATGCGCCATGCGCGTAGGTTTTGGCTTAGTGCCTTCATAATGTCTTGATTTCAAGCTTGTTGTCTATATCTTGTGGGTTGACCCGCCTCGCTTGGTGTTGAGGCGGGTAGATACCTCTTCAAGCCCCCCCAGTCTAATGTGTGTCTTGTCTCGCGCGAGCGAGGTAAGATAGATGTTAGACTAAATAGTTTGCTCTTTTAATAGGTGTTTATCTTTTCTTCTTATTACTCGTCATGGCGCGAAATTCTATCCTTTTGGTTGAAAACGAATCGTCTATGTACGTGATGGTTGCTGACGTGGGTCAGTGATGGAGACGTGTCAGACATTTCGTGTGCTCGAGGTGCTACAGTTGCCTTTCGTGTCCCCTCACATGCTGTCAGGGACACGTGTCGCGCTCGCGTTGGTCCGTTCCTGCGAGTGGTGGCGCGTGAACTCTGGCAAACAGCTGTATTATTTCTTTTCGTGTCCCCTCACACAGTGTGATTGACACGTGTCGCGCTTCCGTTGGCTTACACCTGCGAGTGGGGGCGCGTGTAGTCCGATCAGCACGAAATTTTCTCTCTCCTGGGCCTATAAAAGCCAGCCCTTAGAGTTTTTTTATCCTTCATCTTCTTGTTTATTCTTCTGAGCTTTTCTTTCTTTGTCTTCTGATTACCCTTGTTCTGCTTCCAGCTATCTGTTCTTCAGAAGTTTCCCTTGTTCGATTTTACAGTTGTATGTCTGATAGCTCAGACAATACAATCTCCCCCATCCATTGCCGTAGAAAATCGTTAGTAATGTCTACATTGAAGAAGACCGGCAAGGGGAAGAAGGCTGCTGAGGGCTCATCGGAGGAGGTAGGGAGGACCAAGGCGGTGAAGAGGTGGAATGAAATCCCCTGCAAATTGAGGCAGGCTGATCTTGACAGCCTTATCGCCTCTCAGGGTTTTCCCACCCTGTTTGGCTGCATGTTGCCTGGGGCCGGGCAAACGGCGGCGGACCCGCCTACCGGCTATATATCCCTATATAGCCATTTTTTCACCCACTGCAACCTTCGTCTCCCGACGACAAGGTTTGTGGGTGCACTGCTTCATTTTTATGGGATTCATATATCCCAAGTCCATCCGTTTGGACTTGTGCGCATGACTCATTTTGAGTTCATGTGCAAATCCCAGCGCGAGGAGCCCACCCCTCGGCGCTTTCAGTTTTTTTACAAGCCCAAGATCCAAGACAGTTGGTTCTCTTTTATTCCTCGCAGTCAGAAGGTGAAGTGCTCCACTGTTTCATTCAAGAGCCTTCATGACTGGTCTGAGAGGTTCTTTTACATAAGGGCTGGTGTGATCCCCATCCGCATGACCATGCGCGCGATTTCTTCTGCGCCTGCGGATGTGGGTGTCCTCAAGAACCCAACTGGCGCCTGGGTTAATAAGCTGACCGCTGAACCATCCCCCGCCAAGAACATTTGTGAGGAGGCGCTGGTGGGGGTTGGTATGAGCAAGAGGTGGGCGGACAGCGCGCTTGAGCCCGTTATCCAAGTCGACGGGTTATGTAAGTTTTATCTCATTGCTTTACTTCTGCGCGAATATAATTCTTTTTGCTGAACTCATTTGACTTGTTTTGTGCAGTCACCAAGGAGTATATCCATGCTGCCTATGATGAGCACATGGAGGGTGGCTCCGTCGCGCTTGGTGCTGGGGAGGTTGGTTTCCCTGATCGCTTTGATGACATGTTCATCCCTGTTGATCTGGGATTTGTCTTCGACAGCGATGCGCCTGGTAAGCCTTTGTACTTATGCATTTTCCTTTATAATACCAAATTTTGCTAACACTTCTGTTGCGTGTATTGTAGATGCGCTGGAGAACTACGAGCTGGAGCTCGCGGGAGAGGAGGAGGAGGAGGAGGCGCCCCAACTAAAGCGTAAAGCTAAGGGGAAAACTGGCGCAGGGGCCAGTAAGAAACAGAAAAAAGATGTTGCCCCTGTTGTTCAGGATCCTCCTACTCGGGCAGGAGGATTTGGGAAAACCCAGGAGTTTACCACCAAGGTTTCCTTGTCTTCCCTGCCTCAAAAAGTGGGCAGACCTCCTGTCCACCTGAGGCATGGTGCCACTACCTCCTCCCTTCGCGCGGCGGAAACGCCCGCGACAGGTAAACTTTGCTTATCCTTTATGGTTCTATGAGCGCGATCCTTATAGGATTACTAATGAATCTTCTGTTACTCAAATGTTTGTAGAGCCGGCGACAGCGCTACAAGATGTCGAGGCTGCGCCGGAGGTCGCTTTGAAGTCCCCCGTTTTACCCTCAAAGAAGGGTAGAATGGACTTCATGGCGATGTTTGCTGCGCGAACGGAGTTGCGCCAAGGTACGTATTGCGCTCTTATTTTCTGACTCTTTTAGATCAAGTCCTGAACCATTTCTTGTTGTTGATTTTTTCATAGAAGCCGTAGCTGGTGCACAAGCTTCTGGCGGCGCTCCTGGCGCCGTTGCCAGCGCCGTTGGCTCTGCTCCTGCTCCTGCAAGCGATGAATCTCCCCTCATCGGCATTACTAAGGAGCATGAGGCCGTTTTGCGCGCCGACTTGGCGGCGTCGAGACCCCCCTCACCTCCTCCTGCGCACAGCCCTCCCTGCGAGACCGATTTTGATTCTAGGTCGCAGGAGAAGAGGCCTATTTCAGAGGAGGGTGAGGAGTTTGAAGTTGAAGACTCCGCAGGCGCCCGCGCCAGCCCTGCAGCGCCACGAGGTTTCGCGGCGGAGCCTTCTCGTGGGGCTGGCGCTGACTTTTCTGCTTCATCCCCGCAGGTATAGGTTATATTTTGTTCCGCTGCGCGGACTTCCATCTTAGTTTTTTGATAACTTAGATAATTACTTTGCTTTTGCAGGCATCCGATCACATTTACCGCCCGAGATGGAATATCACTGAAGACAGCACCTTTCAGTCCATGGGTGTGTGTGCGGAATTCTGGGCTCATGCTGTGCCTCCATCTGAAAGGAGGTTCCAGGAGGACCGCGCTCGCGACGACCTGCTCAACGACCATATGTTTGCTGGGTCGGCCTTCTTTGCTGCCTCCCAAGAGCTTCGCTCTGATTACGTAAAAGTACGTGATGCTCTTGCGGAAGCCAAGCAAGATGCTAAGGTGTCTGATTGGCATCTTTCTGATGCTCGCGAAAGAGCTGAGAAGCTCCAAGCAGAGCTCAGTGAGAACCGAGCCAGTGCCAACAGCGCCTTCGTGAAGCGCGGGCATGAGCTTCAGGCGGCGCGGGAGAAGCTGCAGGCGGCGGAGGCGGACGCGGCCAAGTACTCGCGCCGAGCGCGCGAGTTGGAGCTTGAGGCTGAGGCGCGTGACCAAGCTCTTGTCCAGTCTATCACCGAAAAATCATCACTGGAGAGTGAGGTTGCGCGCCTGAAGAAGGAGCTGGCGGCCGCGCAGGCCGATAAAGATGAAGCCCTGGCGACGGCAGCGTCTAGCCAGGAAGCACTTGATGCTGCGCAGGCGGAGAAGGAAGAAGTCCTGGCGGCAGCAGCGTCCGACAAAGAGGAGCTAAAAAAGACTAAGGAAACTGTTGAGTTATTAAACTCTCAGGTTCCTGCCCTCGAGACGTCTGTTGCTGGCCTCGCGCAGGATCGCCACTGGCTGATCTCACAGGGCATGACTCGTTGTGCTTACGCGATGAAATACTCAGGCGAGTTTCAGGCCCTGGTGATGGATTGCAACGCTGCCGTGCGCTTGGTGGGCCGAGCTGAAGGGTTCACGGATGGTTACGAATATGGCATGTTGAAGAAGAACCCATCCGAGTACCCTTATCAGAGCGATGCTGCCTGCGCGGAAATGGCCGCGATGGGGGAGAAGTATATGAATACTCCCATTCCCATCCTAGCGCAGGTATTTTAACCTTAATGAGATTACCTTGACTTATTTTCTAAGTCTTTTTGTACTCATATTTTTGCTTATGATTTGCAGATATCCGCGCTTGCTGACCAGCCCGACCTCGCCGCGCTAAAGAAATTACTTGATGAGTGCGAAGGGGCTGGTGGCGGCGGTGATGGCGCGGAGAATGCTGGCGTTGCTAGCGGCTCTGGCGTGGCCAAAGGATCCGCTCCTGACACTGTTGTGCCAGAAGACTCCATTCAAGATGAACAACTTGACTATGGTCAGTTTGGAGATGAAGAGGAGCAGGCTGCGCCAGATGCTGAGGGCGATGATGAGGATGATGAAGAGGCTGATGTCAACGTGGAGACTTGAGAAGCCCTTCATGTTTTTTTTTTTTATTTGTAGTTTGTATCTCATCTTGTAAACTTGTAAATTTCAATGCTTTTGAATGAAATTTTGTTTTTTCCTTCTTTGCCTCTTGCGCATTCCCATTCATCTCTTTATATAAGATATGCTTGCACGCTGGAATAAGAACAAGGTTGTAAGGAATTTATTATACTTAACCCTTGTCATATTGTAAGTGATATTGCCATATCTTGATTGTGTTGACACGTGTCTTGGCGCTTTCATTATTCCTCTTTTGCACGACGTTATCGCGCGTTTATGGAATTATGAGTTTTTTAGCCTTACGCGTCAATGTGTTACTCAGATATCCATTACAATTTTCTGCGCGACCTCGAACTGAGACCTTAACAACTAAGTTTTGGCATTTGCTTTGCCTTAGTTGCGTTTAGGTGTTTTATGGTCAGGCTGCGCAGCATGCAGGATGGATGTTGTGAATTGTTTGAGCTAAGGCTCACATTATTGGGCTAAGGCCCTAACGTTTTAGAGTTAAGACTCTTTAACGCGCTTGCGCATGTATGTTTTACTTCGTTTTATTTTATTTTGATGTCAATACGATGTTGTCATATTGCTCAAAATTAATAAAGGGAAGTGTGAAACATGTATGCAAAAGATAATAGAATTGGGCTAAGGCCCTGACGTTTTAGAGTTAATACTCGTTAACGCGTTTGAGCTTGTTGCTCGCGCATGTATGTTTTACTTCGTTTTTATTTCGTTTTGATGTCAATACAATGTTGTCATATTGCTCAAAACTAATAAAGGGAAGTGTGAAACATGTATGCAAAAGGTAATAGAATCCACATTAAGAGAAGATAGCGCGTATCATTATTCATAATGGCTTAAAAAGCCTTGATTACAAACTTGATATTTTTTACATGAAACATTTTCTAAGCTGTGCCGCGTTCCATGCGCGCGGGATCTTCTTTCCATTCAAATATTTTAAAGCATATGCGCCATTCCCCAATTCTTCTGAGATTTGATATGGTCCCTCCCAATTGGGTGACATTTTTCCTAAGGGTATCGCGCGGCTAGCTTCATTGTTTCGAAGGACAAAATCATTTTTCTTGAAGTGGCATTCTTTCACACGCTGGTTGTAATATTTTTCCAGTTTTTTCTTATATCTGGCTTCACTGATGATCGCTGCCTCTCTGCGCCCTTCGAGTAAGTTGAGATCCAACCTTCTTTCGCGCTCGTTATCAATCTTGCTCATCATGAGCACTCTATGGGATGGGCATCCAATTTCCGCTGGAATCATTGCCTCTGTTCCATAGGTTAGGCTGAAGGGGGATTCGCCATTGCTGGTTTTGCTTAATGTCCTGTGTGCCCACAGGACATTAGGTAGCTCTTCGACCCAAGAATGGGATTCTCCCTCCAACCTTTTCTTCAGCCCATTTAACAAGCTTTGATTCGCGCGTTCCACTTGTCCATTCCCCTGAGGGTGATAAACTGAAGTGAAAATTTGGTTGATGCGCAATTCCTTGAGCCAGTTGGATATCTTCTTGTCAGTGAATTTCTTGCCATTGTCGCTCACAATTTCCATGGGCAAGCCAAAACGGCATATGATGTGGCTCCATATAAACTGCTTCATCGCTTCGGCTGTGATTTTTGCTAGTGGCTTGGCTTCAACCCATTTTGTGAAATAGTCTACTGCCACTACCAAAAATTTTACTCGCCCAGGCGCTTGCGGTAGGGGACCCACAATGTCGATTGCCCATTTATGGAAAGGCCATGCGGAGGTCACCGGAATCAAGTTGTTCTTTGGCCGCATGGTGTTTGGCGCATAACTCTGACATGCTTTGCATTTTTGGATCTCTTTTAAAGCGTCCAAGTACATGCCTGGCCAATAGTAGCCTGCGCTCATTGCCTTGGCAACCACCATGCGCGGGCCAGCATGAATTCCACAGATTCCATCGTGTATCTCTCTGATCACATAGCTTGCTTCCTCAGCATCTAGGCACTTCATGAGCGGCCCAAGATAAGAGCGTCGATATAATGTACCATCAAGCCGTTCATAGTTCAGCGCCTTATGTCTTATCTTCCTCGCTTGCGCGCGATCATCTGGTACCTTACCCTCCTTCAAGAATTCCGTTATTGGAGTTATCCATGATGAAGGGGTTGTATGAGTTACCAGGACAGACTTCGCTACCACCGACGGGTTGCTCATTACTTCTACCCTGACATCTTTGCCAAAGTGATCAAAACTGGTTGATGCCATCTTACTCAGCGCGTCTGCAGATTTGTTTTCACTGCGCGGAATATGAATGATTCTGAAGCTGTCAAATTGCTCGATGAGCTTTTTCGCCTGCTCTAGATATAGAGGCATGGTGCTCTCCTTGGCATCATAAAGGCCATTGACCTGTGCTGCTACCAAGTATGAATCAACATGGGCCTCTAGCTTTTTAACCCCGAATTTGTGCGCGATGCGCAGGCCAGCCAGCAGGGCTTCATACTCAGCCTCATTGTTGGTGCTTTTGAAGTCCAACCTGATGGCGTAAGTATATTCATGATTCTCTGGATCCACCAGTTTTAGGCCTGCGCCGGACCCTTCGTTGTTTGAAGCTCCGTCAGTGAACAATCTCCAAACATTTTCTTCATCACTGGCTCGCGGAGGGTCTACCTCGCGCTGAGCCTCTTCAATTTTTCCTTCAGGGACCTCGGCAATGAAATCAGCCAAGATTTGTCCCTTTATTGCTGGACGGGGCTTATAGGCGATCGTGTGCTCGCCTAATTCCAGCGCCCACTTTGTCAGCCTTCCTGAGAGCGCGGGGCGTCGCAAGACTTGCTGGATGTTGTAACCAGTCAGAACTTCAATGGGATGACCATTGAAATATCTACGAAGCTTGCGCGACGCGTGTGTTAGTGATAAAACTAACTTTTCCATGATGGAGTAGCGCGTCTCAGGATCTGTCAGCACCCGACTCACATAGTATATTGGCGTTCCCTTTCGATCCACCAACAATACTGCGCCAATGGCGCGCTCTCCTGCTGATAGGTACAATGTCAAAGTTTCTCCAGGAAGTGGAGCTGTGAGCGCGGGTAGATTTATCAAACATTCTTTAATCTCACTGAAAGCTTGCTCGGCCTCAGGAGTCCATTTGAACTGACTTTTCTTTAAGCAGTTTCTCAATGTATTGACAAATGGGGTAGATTTGGTTGCATGGTTCGCTAGGAACCTGTTGATCGATACCAATCTACCATTCAGCTTCTGAACTTCTTTCATGGTGGATGGCGAGGGCATGTCAAGGATGGCCTCCACCTTCTCAGGGTTCACCTTGAAACCATCCTTGGTGACCATTACACCTAGAAATTTTCCCTCTAGTACGCCGAAAGTACATTTGCTCGGATTGAGCTTCATGTTAACTTCCTTTAGGCGCCCAAGGGTTTCTTCGATGTCTTTGAGCATTTGCTTTTCCTCCCTGCTCTTGATCACCAAATCGTCCACATAGACTTCTAGGTTTCTTCCGATTTGCTCGCTGAAAACGACATCCATAAGTCTTTGGTAGGTGGCGCCCGAATTCTTCAAACCAAAGGGCATTTTTGTGTAGCAAAAAACACCCTTGTCGGTTCTGAAGGCGGTCTTGTCCTCATCTTGTGGTGCCATTTGAATCTGGTGATAGCCCTTGTAGGCATCCAGGAAACATTTGAGCTTGAATGGCGCCACGGAGTCCACCTTTGCGTCGATGTTTGGGAGGGGGGTAACAATCTTTTGGGCACGCTTTGTTGAGGTCCTTGAAGTCAATGCACATCCTCCACGACCCGTTACTTTTCTTTACCATCACAGGATTGGCTACCCACGTCTGGTATCGTATCGGGCGGATGATGTTTGCGCGCAGTAGATCCTCAACCTGCTCATTCATGGCCCTCGCCTTTTCATCCCCCATGACTCTCTTCTTTTGAGCAATTGGCTCTACAGACTTGAAGGTGTTGAGAGAATGTTGTGCCAGGTCTCGCGGAACCCCAGTCATATCAGAGTGTTGCCACGCGAAGACCGACATATATGCTGTGAGCAACCTTTTCATTCTCAACCTCGTGTCGTCTGATATCATTGCGCCAATTGTGATCTTCTGCTCCGGGAATTTTGGGTTGAGAATCCATTCCTCTGGCGCGCTGTCTGCCATTGGAAGTTTCATTCTCCCCTCCCGCGGAGTACTTGACACTGCACACAAATGATCTCTGTATACAAAAGTTACACCTGTTGGTGTTGGGAACCCCAATGCGCCATGCGCTGGCGACGGTATGGCGTTAAATTGGGCAATCGTTCCCCTACCCAAGATCATATTGTGGCATGAAGTGGTGGGCAAGACCAAGAAGTTAACAACTTCGGCTCGCTTGTGTTTCTCATCCCCCATAGTTAGCTCAAATTGTATTTGGCCTAGGGGATGAATGATTTCATTTGAAACACCAGAGATTGGTGCATTCACAATTTCAAGCCTTGCTTGGTCTGCCGGATCCAGTTTCCTGAAACATTGCTCATACATGATGTCCGACTCGTTGCCAGTGTCCACCAGGACTTTCGACACCTCATAATGAGCAATGTGTGTAGTGATGACAAGAGGACTGCTGATGGAAGGGCCTCCCCTGATTTTTGGGAAGATTACTTGCTGCTCGCGCCAATCTCCTTGGATTTGCGCGCTTCTTTTTCTTGATGTTTGCCCTTGCCTTCCTCCCTCAGCTACACAGATTCTTTTGTACTTTTTGCTGGCAGAGGCTCCTTCTGGTTGTTCATTGTCTGGTCTTGAGTTTTTCACCAGGTGAGCCAGCTTGCCTGATTTCACGTCCTTTTCAATTGCATCCTTCAAGTGGTGACATGCATCAGTGTTGTGTCCTGTGGATTTGTGAAATTCACAGTACTTGCCACTGTCTGATGGTCCCTTGTAGTGTAGTGGCTTGGGGGTTTTGAATTGGACATTCTCCGTGCTTAACACCTGTGAAGGCGTTTTAGTGAGGGGAGTCCATATTCTTGGCAGAGGTCTGCTAGGATCTCTGCCGCCCTCCCTCTTGTCACCCTCCCCGCGATTACGAACATCTTTTTGGGGCTGGGGTGAGCTTGGTTGCGCCTGCTTTTCTGCGGAAGAAAAACTGTTTGGTTGCAACCTGGACCATACAGAGTTCTGCTTGCCCCTCTTTTCTTTGCTGCGCGGTGACTCAGCTTGATGCGCTCTTTCTCTTGCCCTATCTTGGGCAATTTGTTTCTCATTTCTCGCGAAAACTCGCGATGCCTCCATTAACTTGGCCCACGTGGTGGGCATGCCATCTCTGCTTACGAGAGCTCGGCGGAGTTGATCACTGCGCGCGCCTTGTATAAAGGCCACGCGCAATAGTTGCTCAGTGATACCTCCGATTGCCAGAGACTCCTGATTGAAACGAGTGATGTAGTCTTCAATCGTTTCATCATTCCTGCGCACGCAGTGCATGATGTCATCAGGGTCGCGCGTGTGTCTGCGCTGCTGTACGAAGTGGGCTTGGAACTTTTCCAATAGTTCCTCGAACCCATCAATTTGCCCAGTCGGCAAGTTCTCGAACCAGACGCGCGCCGCGCCCGTGAGGCAGCGAGCAAACATGTGACACCATGTTGGCATCGTCCAGCTCTCTAGGTTTCCCGTGTTGTAAAAACCTTGCAAGAAATCGTTTGGATCTGTTGTGCCGTCATATTTGCCCAGACCGCTTGGCATCTTGGTTTTGTGCTGGATGGGAGCCTTCGCGATGCGCTCCGTGAACTTTGAATGTTTCACCAAGATGGCTGGTCTATACGGTGTGGTTACGTCCACTTGCCCTCTAACTGGTGGGCTGTACGGCATGTGCAGATCCAGATCGGCTCTGGCTCCAGGCGCCATGTTCACAGGCGCGCGGAGCTGTGAGCCTCCTGCATGAGTATCTCGCGTCTTCCTCATGCTATGCACTTCTTCATCACTGAACTCAGTGTGTGCAGTGTGAACAGAATGTCCTTCTTCCTGCGCGCGCGGCCTTTTTGTTACATGAACAGTTTGCTTATCAAGCGTTTGCCGTTGTGTTAAGTCGGCTAGCTTTTTCTGCTCGACCATCTCATTGTACTTGTCCATTAAACGCCGCTGCTCGTTTATGAGCCATTCTTTAGGATCATTTGTTTCATCTTCTGGACCCATTGGTCCTTTTTGTTTCGCGCCGGCAAGATTTTGTAACGTAAGATCGTCTGGAGGAGTTTCAGTCTGGCCATGAGGAGTTGTGATGAAAGGACGGTTACTGGTGGCGCGCGTAGAATCACGCTGCGCCCTCAGAAACTGTTGTCCCTCATTAACATCCTCACGTTCAATATCCTCCAGAGCTTGATCAACGTTATGAACGCCAGAAACCATGGTGATTTTTTTATGTATAGATCTGATGAGATCTGATTGCCGTTGTAACAGTGGATGGCGCCAATGAAGAAGCGTGGATCGGCTCACTGGTAGACGATCTACTTTCCTCGGGTGTGATTATACTACTTCACCGATGGTTTCTCTTGGATCTGATGGATCTGGGTTCTTCCACCTACAAAACGAACAACACCGTCAACTTACCCCTCAGAAAGGGACAGAGGGTCCTCTTTGGGGTAACCCTCCGGTGTGAGAATAAGTATTTGTGGGAGAAGATAATAATATGTGAGTGAGGAAATCTGAAGAGTATTGCTTAATAGCTGAATACTCTGTAGTTTCCTGTGATTGAGAGTGTTACTGAATGTAACTGTCTGTGAGTGAATGTAATTAAATATGCTTGAATGTGAATGAATGTGAATGAATGAGTTCCTCTCCTTGTGGAGTTGATGCTGTATTTATAGTGCTAGGGTTTCCACTGATTGGGCTCAGCCATGTTGGCCTCCTCCAATTGCTCTGCGCCACGTGTCCTCTGGGACACCTGGTGCTTTCTCATTGGTTGTAATCACGTAGTAGCACATGTGTCATGCTGAGTTGTCCACCTTTCATTTGGCAGCTGTCAACATCAGCATATTCTTATTCCTTAAAAAGATACCTTCTGGAAGGTTGTCTGACGTGCACAATCAAGGTTGCCCTAATCCTGATTTGGATAAGGACGAGGTTGATTATGTGCATGTGTGATATGCGCCAATCCTGAGGATGCGTGAGGTCTTCTCTTTATTCTCACGCGCAGATGTTTCATGCGCAGATGTGATATGCGCCGTGCGCTGATGCGCCACGCGCATATGTGATATGCGTGAGCATATGTGTGCCTGGGCATATGATGCCTGAGCATGTGTGGTGCCTGGGCATATGATGCCTGAGCATGTGTGGTGCCTGGGCATATGATGCCTGAGCATATGTGATATGCGCCATGCGCGTAGGTTTTGGCTTAGTGCCTTCATAATGTCTTGATTTCAAGCTTGTTGTCTATATCTTGTGGGTTGACCCGCCTCGCTTGGTGTTGAGGCGGGTAGATACCTCTTCAGTACAAAAGTTTTATTTCTGTTTTGAGAATAAATTTCGTTCTTACATGATAAAACATGTTTATTTTATCTATATGTTGGCTTTAAAATTTATTCAAAACCGTGCGGAGTCAAACTTTATGAACATTTCGATATTAATTTGACATGGCTCGGGTTTAAGTAAGTTTATGTCGGTTCATAGATAAAAATAGGCATGTCCCATTAGTATCTTCGAAACAATATTAAACT
>NW_027502741.1:0-26143 GCF_021521415.1 Bidens hawaiensis | reverse complement strand
TATTTTTGGGTTTAGTTTCGGTACTATAACACAAAGGTAGCGTTTCGTATGTTGGAATGGAGGCGGAATGAAATGACTCATTGTGAGGGAATGAAAACAAAAGTTGTGTTTGGTTGATCAAAGGAATAGAATGACCAATTACCTAGCCCATTTCATTCCCCTAAAACACTTTAATTTCATTCCAACCACCCATCATGTTTGTTTTTTCATTCTATTCTCTCTTTCACCCTACATCACCTCCACCACCCTCCCACCACCACTACACACCACCACCAACCACCACCATCACCGCCGCCACCAACCATTACCATCAGTGCCAGCCGCCCACCACCATCAACCATTGCCCCCTCCCCTCACCACCATCGCTCGCCGCCGCCATCAACCGTTGCTTCCGCCCACCATTGCCGCCTGCCACCACCACCCGCCACCGCCAACTCCACAAAGACCACCTACCTCCCACCACCACCGTCACTCACTACAATTTTAATTTTTATTTTTTCTTTTATTCCTGTCTATCACACAACGCAAGTAATAATTCATTCTATTATCATGTGATAACTAGACATATCATTGAATTAGTTATAATTCATTTCATTTATTTGTTTATTCCATCACCACCTTCGTCCCATTTTTTTGTACAAATCACTGAACGAGCAATTACATAACCATTTTTTAGATGGCAAGAAGTTGAGTGTTCTACACTTTTTACTATTGACTGATGTTGACTTTTTAGTTATTTCTTTTTTCAATGATAGCCACTTATTGTTCTTTTGAATATATTAAAGAGAGTGAGTTAAATTGAAAAATGAAAACAGAGTAAGGTTGAAAATGTCAAGTATATTTTTTATATTATTTTAATACTGTTTCTTCTTTTGAATGAAAAGAAAAATTATAACATTTTCTTGATTTAAATTTTATTTTACGAACATACATTTTCGGATTTCTACTCTACATTTACTTTATTCTAAAAGCTGCGAAACCTGCCCCTTGTAAGAATTAATATTTTAACTCATAATTTTGATTGCTAACTACATCACCATACCATTGTAAAGTCAGTTGTTAAGCCTGTGGGGAAGACCAAACGGGGCGCCAATATTAGGTTATCAGAAGAGCAATCTAGTCTGATTCTCACGCCGGAGGGTGGTCACAAGGAGGAACCCCCCCTTCCCAGTGACGAGCTCACGGTGTCTGTTTTGCAGGTTATCAGAAGAACCATCTTCCAAGGGTCTAACCCCTCGTGGGAAACAGCTATCCAACCCCCAGGTTACCAGTAATCTGCCCGGGGTCAGGTTAGTGTTTCTTCATTGGCGCCATCCGTGCATAAAGCTAGAACTTTATTTTTCTCAGTTTTTTCAAACTTCTACAAAGATGGTTAGAGAAATTCCGGTAACCATAACCCCTGCTACTAGGGGGAATACCGGCAACACAGTTTTTACGAACACTACCCCGGCTACCGAAGCCGGGGCAAGCGAAGTAAATTTTACGAACACTACCCCACTTACCAAAGCTGGGGCAAGTGCAGTAAATGAGCGCCTACTGGGATCCACTGATACCCAGGTTGAGAAACGAAGACTCCCCCGCCAGACTCTCGATGAAGTTAAGGCATGGGCGGAGGCACGACAAAAGGAATTCCAGGCTGAGTTGGACGAACGCTTGCGTTCCGTACAACAGGCCGACGAATTCGAATACTGGGAGGATGACTCGGAGGAATCCGACTCCGACGCGAACCCTCGCCATAGGGCAAAAGGGAAGCATAAGGAAACGGAATCCCAACCGAAAAGGCATTTTGGACAAGCCTTCAAACCAAAAAGCACAGGTGGAAGTCCACGAGACTTCTCTAAAACGTTCAGACCAAACGTTGCAAATGCAGGAACGTCCAAATTTGCAAGGGACATTGCTGAAGCAATCGCCCCAAAGAGTGCCAAACAAATGCCCAACATAGGCACATATGACGGTATATCTGATCCAGACGATCATTTGAACAGGTTCATAGCAGGGGCAACCGTCAGCAATTGGACGGAACCCACGTGGTGTTACATGTTCCAAATGACGCTGGTTGGGGCTGCTAGAGCATGGTTCGATCGTCTACCGGTCAACCACATCTACGACTTGGCAGACTTCCAACAAAAGTTTAGCCAACACTTCAGCCAGCAACGGAAGTATACCGAGGAGCAATGGACAATCCTCAAATGCATACGAGAGGAAGACGAATCTCTGCCAAACTTCATCACTCGCTTCAACTCAAAGAAGCTAAGTTTGGGCAATATCAGTGAAGATCTTGTTCGCGCTGCCTTCATCCAGGGCGCACATGACCCAGAGCTCATCCGCACACTAACGGGTAAAGATGGCATGCCATCCACATGGGATGGCATCATGACAGCAGCAAAACGCTATGCGGAAACAGAGAAGCAACTGGGTAGAGATCTCCCACAGAGCACAAACCTCTACGCCCAGAGGACGAGGGAAGACAACGTCCTCACCGCCCGATTAAATAAAAAACGAAAGCTAGGCATCTGGCAGTCAAGGGTAAACTTTGACACCTCATCCGGCTTGCAAAATCGGTTGGGCGGAAGGGATAATGTACAGTCGCACCGGAACTCCAGATGGACGCCACTCACCAAAAGCGTCACTGAGATATTCGCCACTGAAGGGCTCCCATGGCCAAAACCGCCAATAATCCGACATCGTCACGATGCAGATCGGAGCAAATACTGTGACTTTCACAAGACAAAGGGCCACAACACTGAAGAATGCATAGATGTAAAAGATATGGTCGAAGCATTTGTCAGAGATGGGACGCTCGCGCACCTCGTGGCGTAATAAAGGCTGAGCAGGCGGGTGCGTATAGAACCCCAGCTGGGGAAAACACGAATCAATTCCAGCTTCAAAATCGAGACTACATGCTGCGTAAAGAACGAGATCCCGAACCAGGTGCGTATCGGCTCGATGGCACTCCCATCCCAACGAGGAAGGGAGCTCATTTACACAGTTTGCATGTAAATCAATTCCAATTTGTAAAGAAAAGGCCAAGAGCCACTTCTAATGGAAATGATTCTCTTAAGAATATCGAAGCTGACGATTTTACATTTAATACTTTTCTGGACACTAATATGCCGGTTTTCACCGCATAATTACGTGAAGTCATTGCATGGGAAGGCGGTCCTACCCGCACGAACCCAATAACGTGACAAACCTTCACGCAGGTCAGTTGAAGGGGAAAAAGTTCAGCACCCAAAAATGAAAGTGCCGGTCTATCCGCATGAATCATTAACGAAACTGAATAATAACCTATCAACAACCGCGCGTCGAACGGTTAAAACTATCCAACACTGGTGACGGCATTCACATTACGTGAAGTCGTTGCGTGGGAAGGCGGTCTTACCCGCACGAACCCAATAACGTGGCAAACTTTCACGCAGGTCAGGTATGGGTAAAGTTTTGCCATCCTACTAAGTGCAAGTGACGGTTCTACCCGCACAATTACGAAAGAGGAAGCAGAACTTCACACCTATTATCAACCACGTTCAAAGGTTAACTTATCCTCAAAAGGTAAGAAAAACCTACACGCAGGTCAGGTATGGGTAAAGTTTTGCCATCCTACTAAGTGCAAGTGACGGTTCTACCCGCACAATTACGAAAGAGGAAGCAAAACTTCACACCTATTATCAACCACGTTCAAAGGTTAACTTATCCTCAAAAGGCAAGAAAAACCTACACGCAGGTCAGATAAGGGTAAAGTTTTGCCATCCCACTAAGTGCAAGTGACGGTTCTACCCGCACAATCACGAAAGAGGAAGCAAAACTTCACACCTATTATCAACCACGTTCAAAGGTTAACTTATCCTCAAAAAGTAAGAAAAACCAGCACGCAGGTTAGATAAAAGTTAAAGTTTAGCCATCCTACCAAGTGCAAGTGACGGTTCTACCCGCACAATCACGAAGGAGGAAGCGAAACTTTAACCCACTATCAACCACGTTCAAAGGTTCTTATTCTAAACACTTGGAAAATTGCTAATTTAAACTAAGTATGCAAGTCATAAGTTTATAAAGCAAGGAACCCAAAGAAGGAAATAACAATCTTATACGCAAAAAGATTAATATTTCAAGAATATATTACAAGAATGGCCGGGTAACTACCCGCCTAAAAGAAAAAATAAAAAACTATACAAGTCTTAGCAATGGGAAGGGATCTTCAGGATCAAGCCTCAGGGCCGCTACCACTTGGACCCGCTCCGTCAGAACGGGGTGGTTCGAGGAACGCTTTGAGGACAGCTAACCCATCATCAGCAGCAGCTACTTCGTCCACCTTCTCCACCACTGGATGCGGGAAGGCGGCGTATTGGTTCAATGCTTGGTCATAAATGGCTTCAGTATCCACATTGAACAAAGGGAAGTTGGAAGGCGGGACGCCTTTCTCAACAAACCCTAGCCCAAGCATGAAGCCGGCCTTTTCCCCATCATCATGAGAAGCGTTGAGGGCTGCGGTCATAGCATCATCGTAAGAGGTCTCTGAAAAGACCCGATGCACAACCTACAAAGAAAACACAAGTATTAGAACCTTTTCTTACAAAAGAAATGCGTGAAGATAAATCTAAACATACCTGAGGCAACGCTTCTCGAAGAAGCCATCGGAGGGCAGCTTGAGCTTCGGTATGGGCGCGTTCGGCTTCACTCTTGTTAAGGTTGGCAAGTAAAACTTCCTTAGCGGCAGCCTCTTCGACGCCCTTAAGCTTCCGCTGGGTCTGGTCAAGCACCCCCCTTTGGTCCAGGATTTCCTGGAGTTTCTTGGCATCTTCCATTGCCAAGGCATCATGAGCGCGTTGGAGAGCCTCTAATTTGGCCTTGAGCTCCTCATTCTCCACACGCAAAGGCTCAGCAACGGCTTCAGCCTTGGCAGCCCTCTCGGTTGTGTTTCGCGCAGTCTCCCTGGCCAGCCGAAGCTGTTCATTCACAGCTTGGGCAGCCTTGGAGCGGGCCTCGAGTCGCGCCTGAACTTCAACCTCGAGGGCCTTGAAGGCCTTCTCCTTGTCGGCGGCAGCTGCCGCCAGCTGTTGGTTCTCCTCCCGAAGAGCACGCGCCTCAGATATGTCCTTGGCGTGAGCTGCTTTCAACTTGTCGTTTTCACGACAAAGCAGCTCGACGCGCGGCTGCATCCGGGCCTGGAGAACCCGAAGCTCATTAGTTAGCCTACCCTCCTGGTAGCTAACCATGGCTTCCCCCAACGCGCCCGGAGGAGCAGCGTGGCGAGCCCAGTCCACGCACTCCACGGGTGTGCGAAGGGTTGTTCCTCGGCGTATGTTCCATCGAGGAACATACACTTCATTGGAATCCGACACTGCAAAAGAAACAAAAGCAGTAAGGAAAAGATGATGAAAAACATAAGGGAAAAAGAAAGGAACCCTACGCACCTGTAGGGTCAATGACAGGCCGATAGCCGCCAAACCCATCACCTGAACCTAAAGGAAATCCATCCAACAGGTCAGGCAGACGGGAAGGTGGCAAAGATCGGCGTGAAGCCCTGCGCGTACCTGATGGTCCGGCCATTGGTGCCGGTGGCGCGGGCATGGTGGCAGCCGCCGTGGTCGCCGTCGTTGTCTCCGCCGCGGTCGCCGCCTCCTTAAAAACAGCAGTAACCGCCGGTTCCGTGAAGGATGCTGTAAAAATCGCACTCACGGCCGGCGGTGACGTCATCTCGGCCGGAACAGTTGGCTCGACGGAACGACCAACTGGACCAGCGGATGCAGGCGCAGGCGACTGGGTCGACGCCTCAGGAAGGCTGACCGAGCCTACCATCATTGGCGAGGAGGTACTCCCCTGCGTTTCACCCAGGATTGCGTCAACATCCACGCCTGCACAAAGAAGAAAGTGTTAAAAGAAAATTATGAAGTGACAAATCTACAAAGGCATTATGATTATACTTACGGGTTTTCTTGACCCTGAACGTACGGACGGGCGGGGAGGAACCCGATGGAGCCGGCCTCTTGGTACCGGTCACCGTCGTCTTCGTTGGTTCTCCGGAGGTAACGGTCGTAGCCTCCGGAGCAGTGGTCTTCTCACCACCGGGCTTCCCCGCCACCTCTTCACTATCTGACTCCGTGTCAGATAGAACCACTGGATCAGCTGTGGCCTTCTCCTTCCCCTTCACGCCGGCAACAGTCTTCTTCTTCCGCACAAGGGGAGGACCATCTGCGGATTCCTCAGAAGACAGGACGTAAGGATTTTCAGCAACGGGTACAGCATTGAGGGGTTCAGGATAGAATATCTCCTTACCTGGCCGCCGGTGGCTCAGGATCTCTTGGCCCGGCGGATAGACCTCCACAAACCTATCCGCCGTTTGCTCCAGGATGGGCAACTCATTGTCATCCAGAGCACGAGTGCCCACCCGTACAGGACTGTCAGCTTCCCGCGGGAACAGGAGCGACTCCAAATTATTCCCCTCTGAAAGAAAAAGAAACAGTTAGAAAATTAACTAATATCAGCAAGAAAGACAAGACATACCATAAGGAATAGAGTTCAAACCATATTCAAGAAGGATGGGAAACCGGGACGCATCCTTCCATACCCGGCTCATCCCCAGCAGCACCATCCCGGACTCCGCAAACCGGTAAACCGGAGATTGGACCCGGGATATCTTCGCGAACCATTCCGCCTCCTGGTAGCTGGAAGCGTGAAGGCTCGGAAGCGCTTGACCCTTCTTGAACTTCATAGCAATGGGGATGGCGCGGGCAGAGATGTAGAAGAACTCCCGCTTCCACGATCGGAGACTGCGCTCGGTCACGCAGATCTTCAAACCCTTAATACGGGTTGTCAGGGTGTACCACCCCTGGACGCACCTCCAAGTATAGAAGGTCATCAGGCGGTCCACGTAGGGCTCAATACCCAGAATCCGGCACACCCACTCGAAGTGCCGGACCTTGGCAATCGCCATCGGATGCACCTCGGTCAGGTGCACACCGTGCCTCTCCAGGACACGATACATAAACTTTGTCAATGGAAACCTAAGGTTCCCATAAACAAAGAATGCAGCATATACCCCGATCTTGCCACTGGGGGCATCGTACACAGTCTGGTGGGATTCAGGAAACTCAGGCTCGAGGGACTCGAGCATGAACTTCCTGACTATGTACTGGTACTGATCGAGAGGTAGAGCACACTGGCACTCGCCAGCAGTACTCCTATCGTCGGCTACAGCTTCAGCATCATGAGAAGACATTTTTGCAGAAAGAAGTGATTTCGGGAAAATGCTTGCCTGAAAAAGGGGAGTATTTGCCGGAAATCACTAAGAAGAAGAAGAAGAGAGGTGAAAGTGTGGATTACAAAGAGGCCTCTCCCCCTTTATATACTAATCGCAATTAATGCGGTGAATTTAATGCGGAGGAGAGAGAAATCGAAGGTGCAATGAAACTATGACACGTGGCAAAAAGCAGGCTGGCAACAGCTGTTGACAGGACGTGTGCCAGTAATTTCGCGGCCACGCGCCCGAAAAATCGTGCCCACGCGCCAGGAAAAGCGTCTGGAATGACCATGTTCTGTCACGTCACCATAACTTCCTGCACGTCCTGACACAGTCAGAAGAAACCGTCGCACGACGTTTCAGAGGTTTGGACTGTTCTTATCTTTCCACCAACTCTTCGAATTTCAAAATTCAAAATTTAAAAATATTAAAAAGTAAGCGGGAAAATACCCCTTACCCCTTGGCAAACAAGTAACCGTTAGACGGATGCGGGTACAGTGTAAAGGCAAAACCCTTCACATACCTAGCACCCGCAGGGAATTGAAGCCAAGTAAACCTTGGCGAACAAGTAACCGTTAGACGGATGCGGGTACAGTGTAAAGGCAAAACCCTTCACATACCTAGCACCCGCAGGGAATTGAAGCCAAGTAAACCTTGGCGAACAAGTAACCGTTAGACGGATGCGGGTACAGTGTAAAGGCAAAACCCTTCACATACCTAGCACCCGCAGGGAATTGAAGCCAAATATTCCTCGGCAACCAAGTAACTATAAGACAGGCGCGGGTACAGTGTAAAGGCAAAACCCTTCACGTACCTAGCACCTGCAGGGAATTGACGCTAGGAATACCTTGGAAGTAAAGTAACCGTAAGACGAGCGCTGGTACAGTTAAGGCAAAACCCTTCACATACCTAGCGCTCCGCTGGGAATTGAAACCAGGAAGGATCTTCTGGGCAATGCTTGCGGAAACGGAAATAACATCCCCGCATAGCGGGAACGTTGAGAACTACGTTGTTTGAAGCTCCAGGATGGAATTGGTGGTTTTAACATAATTGATCACTATGTTCAAAACTACCAAAACCTCATGGAGAATCCACACAACTGGGACTCAATGCTCCTGACTTGCGAGGAGGTTACAGACCTACCCGCATCATACCCAAAGACCAAGCAGGAAACTCGGGCATTTCTGCAAGTGACAAGGACTTCCCATGGAAAACCTTACAAAACCCTTTTCAAAACCCTTTGCTTAAGTCCAAAAGTTCACCTCACTTTATTAAACACGCATGAGAAGAACATTGGACTGGGGGGACTTGAAGAGGTAGGTCCCAGCAGAGCCCAGTTGGACCCGCAAGACTCACCTTAAACAGGGACGTCTGCGCAGAGACCAACTGGATCCGCAGGACCAACCATGCTCAGAGACGTGACGTCCTTACGCGCAGTATGCAAGCTGGTCCCGCAGGAATTGCCTCCCATGGTGAAGGACTCCGCCTGTTCCCGCAGCCTCGGATACAAGCCATGAGGGAAGGCCACCCGCGCAGCATGGCTACACGCACTAGGTACTTAGCTCTCGTTCAGTGTCACCTGAAGGAATGAGCAAAGCCGGGAGCAATCCCGCACAAAGGCGGGAGGGGGAATACTCCCGCCTAAATAAGCCAGTCTGTATACTGAAGGACCTTTTACTGTACCTGACGAGGTATGGGCGAAAGATCTGATCAGGGATACGACAGCTCACTGATACAGTATGGCGAGCAGCATGCTCCTGTACTATATCACTATTAAGCCGCTGCCTACTCACCAACTACTGTCATACCACGTGCGTAGCCGGCAGTTGGTGGAAAGGGAATAGTATACAGCAGGCCTGGTCGCTATCAGCCGCTGCCTACCCACCAACTACCAGCAGGGCACGTGCGTAGGCTACTGTTGATGAACAGGAACACTGTTGCAGCCGGCCATACCTCCTTGGAAACCTACCTTCGGCTATAAATACCCCAAATGGTATGATCATCGACACAACATATCTTACTACATTATCATCATATTATACCTGATATCTGCTCTAGCAATCTCTTAATATACTTTTATATTTAAAGAGCAATCTAGTCTGATTCTCACGCCGGAGGGTGGTCACAAGGAGGAACCCCCCCCTTCCCAGTGACGAGCTCACGGTGTCTGTTTTGCAGGTTATCAGAAGAACCATCTTCCAAGGGTCTAACCCCTCGTGGGAAACAGCTATCCAACCCCCAGGTTACCAGTAATCTGCCCGGGGTCAGGTTAGTGTTTCTTCAATCACCATACCATTGTAAAGTCAGTTGTTAAGCCTGTGGGGAAGACCAAACGGGGCGCCAATATTAGGTAATCGTTGTGACGTGTATGGTGTTGATGCCACTCATCGTGTGACCCCAAGAAGAAAATGGAGATCCAGCGGGGATGGAGGCTAGCTTGATTTAGGTATCACACACGATCTTAATGTGACACTTTCAGACAAGCTTTATTCGTAACCAAAAAGCATTATATTAATATTTTAAAATGATGAAAAATATTATGTAATTAAGAAATTTAACAACTAAAAACACATGCATACATACATACATACATACCATGAAAAACATTTTAACATGTGTAATGTGTAGTGTTGATCCAAAGTCATGTACAACCTACGAGTAGTAGAATGAGTAGATAGAGAAAAAAAAGTATCACTATTGTTTTATCCCCATCATCATCATTCAATGTTTCTCACAAGCAATCATCCATTTTTATGTAAACCCACCCTTTGATACTTTCAGACAAACTACATTAACACAATCAGCTTGTTAATTTTGATTATTGTTACAATGGGAGTTTGTTTTTCTTGTTCTTCATTTCACTTATGTGGATGCTGTCGGTTGAAATCAAAAGCTACTCATTCATCTGAACTGGGTATGTTAAAATTGAACCTTGCTTGATGTATGTTTGTTAATGCACATAACCTGTTTGATGAAATGTCTCAGAGAACCGCAATGGGGAGAGTGATAAGCTGAAGTGGCCGTCTTTTAGGGAGTATAAGTTAGAAGAACTTAAGGCTGCAACTGCTGGCTTTTCTGTGGAGAATGTTGTGTCTGAGCATGGTGAGAAAGCGCCCAATGTTGTGTATGAAGGAAAGCTTGCTGATGGTGATCGCTTGATCGCGATCAAGCGGTTTAACAAGTCGGCTTGGCCTGATACTCGCCAGTTTCTTGTATGTTGTTGTTAGCTGAGTTTATTATCTGTTATAGTTATTGTTATTATTTGATTCATCATTTATCTTTGAGTTTGTTTGCTAGTCATTACTATAGGTTTGAATATTAATTAAGATAGTTAATGATGTTTCTAGGATGAGGCAAGAACTGTTGGACAACTTAGGAGTCAGAGATTAGCAAATTTGTTGGGATGCTGTTGTGAAGGAGATGAGAGATTGTTGGTAGCAGAGTTCATGTCTAATGAAACTTTATCTAAGCATCTATTTCACTGTAAGTTACCTTTTTTTTTTTTATAAAACATGTTGTAATTACATAAAAAAATGTAATAAACTTATAATCATTATACAAATCTAGGGGAAAACCAACCGCTGAAATGGGCTATGCGGTTACGGGTGGCATTGTATTTGGCACAAGCATTAGAGTACTGCAGCAGCAAAGGGCGAGCGCTGTACCATGATCTTAACGCGTATAGAATCTTGTTTGATCAGGTAGCAAACAACATGTCTTGTATTTGTTTTCCCTTTTCAAATGTTATTGCTTACAATGAGAGTTATTGTGTGGCAGGAGTGTAATCCGAGGCTCTCGTGTTTTGGGCTCATGAAAAATAGCCGAGACGGGAAAAGTTACAGTACGAATTTAGCTTTCACACCTCCTGAATATATGAAAACAGGTCAAACAATTGTTGTTAATATAATGTTTAAAAATAGTAAATTTATACAATTTGTTTACCGTATGGCAGGTAGAGTAATAGCCGAAAGTGTGATTTACAGTTTTGGGACCATACTACTTGATCTGCTTAGTGGAAAGCACATTCCCCCGAGCCATGTGAGTTCAAGTTGTTGACTGGTTGACTATACGATTTTCAGTTACAAAACAGGATGAACCCTGATAATTTTTTCTCGTGTTAAATGCAGGCGCTTGACTTAATACGTGAAAAGAATTTTCAAATGTTAACGGATTCATGTTTAGAGGGCGATTTCTCAAATGATGATGGGGCCGAGTTAGTTAAAATAGCTTCCCGTTGTTTGCAGTACGAGCCTCGTGAAAGGCCCAATGCAAAATCAGTTGTCGCATCACTCACTTCTCTCCAGAAACAAACTGAGGTAAGTCTATAAGAGGTGTGAATTTCTGACACGACAAAACCCAAACACAAAAATCACGGGTTTATTTTTGGTATAAACGGGCTTGGGACAGTTTCAGGTCCGAAGCTGCGAACCTGTTTAGCTAAAAAGGTTGTGTTTGTGTCGACCCGGCATATTCGCCGTTTGGGTTTGGTATAAACGTCAGTTTTGGGTAGAACCCGCAAACCCATTTAGCTAAACAGGTTGTGTTTGTTTCAACCCGCTTGTTCCCCATTTAACCGGTTTATCTTTTGAAATGCGTTTTATGTTATAAGTTAAAATGTGTGCGCATCTTATGCCAAAATTGAAAACCAAAAAGAAAATTGACATAATATTTTATAATTAAGGTGTAATTGTTATATATAAATTTGCATTTTCTTTTCTTTCTTTTTTTTTCTATAAAATTGTAAATTTAAAGTATTAATATGTGAAAACAATATAAACTTTCTGGTCAAACGAATCATGTTTGTGCCACCTCACAATTATGCATGTCGTGTTCGGGTTAACGTGTTTGACACGATTTTTGAGTTTCGGTATGTGCACCCATGAACCCGTTTAGCACCCCTCTCTCTATTTTATGCCAGTTTATACAAAAATTTCGCATGTATATTACTTTATTGTGTTCAATTATCTGATTAAAATAGGTGTCTTCCGTTGTCTTGATGCAAATTACTAATTTACCCCCGGAGGAAAGTACAAAACAAACGGATTTGTTATCACCGTTTGGGGAAGCTTGCTCTAGGATGGATTTAACTGCCATTCATGAGATGTTGGAAAAGGTTGGATACAAAGACGATGAAGGGGCTGCAAATGAGGTCTTTTTATTATTTATAAATATTCAAAAATAGTTATAATAGTCTTTAGGGCGTATAAATAATTAGTTTTTCTGTTTATTTTGTTGCAGCTTTCATTTCAAATGTGGACAAGTCAGTTGCAGGATGCTTTGGATGGTAGAAAACGCGGGGACACTGCTTTCAGAGCCAAGGACTACAATGCTGCTATCGAATCATACACGAGTGTAAGTCAAAAGTCCAAATACCCATCAAGATAGCATAATTGTAAAATTGAAACTTCATTTAGAATAAAGATTTGATTGTTTTGGTCAGTTCATTGATAATGGAACAATGATTTCACCAACTGTGTATGCAAGACGGTGTTTGTGCTATTTGATGAACAACAAAGCACAAGAAGCGTTGGGAGACGCAATGCAAGCCCAGGTGGCGTCGCCTAATTGGCCAACTGCACTTTATCTCCAAGCGGCTGCTTTGTTTAGCCTGGGAATGGAGAATGATGCTCGGGAAATGCTTAAAGATGGGTCCTTGTTGGAGGTGAAGACGTAAAGGAAGAGAATAATTTTCTTATTTGGACCTCTAGAATATATGAAGATAAATATAATCTTGATTTGATGTCATTTATGATTGGGTTTGCGGACAAGAAACGATGTTTGTGGGTCTGTGTTTCTCAAGAGGCTGGAAAGTTATATGTAATGAGGTGTGGCTATGACTTTGTGAGTTTCAAAATCTATGTTTGATTCATGTATTGAAAGCTTAGATGAAGAATATATTCTACTTACTACCGATATAACTTTGTGATGAATTATATGATAATAACTGATTTCCGATTTTGTTATATACTGATTTTCTCTCGTGCATATTCAGAAATTTTGGGGTGTGAAATACGGGTTGGTTAAATCGAATAAAAGTAAGTACATTAATAATATAAAAACTTAACAAATCGAAAATAGCATCATATTAGACTTGGGCATTTTTCTTTCAGTAAATGGGGTTGCATCATCAAATCTTATACCCAATTATCCTACCTATACCTGTCCTGGATGTTTCAGATTTCGGGTATTTCTATTGATTTCGGATTTACTGCAATCCCTAAGTGCACCATGCTAATTTTTTATTTGTCACCCGGATGCATATCTCAATTATCTTGAATTATGCTGAATTTTCGAATTATGTGACATTTTTGTATTTGTGGATCAATCTCCAAATTAGCCATTAATGCTCTAAAACACATCACATGGGTTTTAAAAGGCTATCACATGGATGTTAATATTTCATGTCAATTTTTGTCGAGTCTTTTACAATTCTCAAAGAATTGTTTCTTTTAATATATTATTGTTCTTTTGTATCAAAAGACCATTTTAATGCATTTGGACATTTAGAACTTCCTAATCCTAATGACGGATTTCCTACATTAAAGTTAGGAGGGGGACATACTTGAAAGAGATCCATCCAAACCATTGAGATCAACATGGCCTAGACACATCTCCTATGAAAGAAGGCCTAGGCTTATGTGTGTGTATATATATATGTATAGATAGTATGATCTAGAGTAAGTAGTGAGAAGTGGCGAAGAGGTACCGCAAGTCATAAATATATTGAATACTGGGCACACTGTTCTTTCTAGAGTTCTAGTCATCAGGAGATTTGTTCAACAACTCTTACCCTCTCCCAACCCTGTAATGTAATCTTGACATACAAAAATTTTGAGATCGAATGTTTGTCGACACCACTATTCTTTTACATCTCATGGTTAACCAACCAAAAACCGACTAAAAAAGTACAATTATTGTTCAACTAGGGCTCAAAACCTACACGTCGACCATCCTACACACTTCTAACAGCAACACACCACATTTGCTAAAATGAGCCAGTGATGAGTTTTGTTTGCATAGCCTAACACATCTTCTCAGCTTTCAAGTTGAGGAATAGGGAGTTCCAAACGTCCAGACCAGACATCGCAACAGATCCCTTTTGTTCAAACAATGACAAGCAGCCCAGAAAACAACCAAAGTGAACCAAAAATTCTAAACTAAAAGATACCCACAAACATATAATATTCATAAATCCAAAACAAAAATTACACACATACTTGTTTAGCAGTTAAATTTGCTTTCTTATAAATTTTTGCCTTCACATCCCATCAAAATGAGCACAAACAAGCATACAACTACAATAACCATATTTCACATCACCCTCAATCTTCATACTCCCCCTCTTCCTCTTCTACCTCGTACTCTCCCTCCTCATCAGCAGTCGCATCTTGATACTGTTGATACTCAGACACCAAATCATTCATGTTACTCTCAGCCTCTGTGAACTCCATCTCATCCATCCCTTCACCAGTGTACCAATGCAAAAACGCCTTCCTCCTAAACATAGCAGTAAACTGCTCACTCACCCGTCTAAACATTTCTTGAATCGAAGTCGAGTTACCAATGAATGTAGACGCCATTTTCAAACCAGTTGGTGGGATATCACAAACAGTTGATTTCACATTGTTTGGAATCCATTCCACAAAGTAAGACGAGTTCTTGTTTTGCACGTTAAGCATTTGCTCGTCAACTTCCTTGGTACTCATCTTGCCACGGTAGATGGCTGATGCGGTCAAATATCGCCCATGACGAGGGTCAGCAGCACACATCATGTTCTTGGCATCCCACATTTGTTGAGTCAACTCTGGAACGGTCAAAGCACGGTATTGCTGAGACCCACGTGATGTGAGTGGAGCAAAAACCGACCATGAAAAAGTGAAGACGTGGGAATGGAATCAGATTTACAGCAAGTTTTCTTAGGTCTGAGTTCAACTGTCCTGGAAACCTTAAACAGCATGTGACTCCAGACATTGTTGCAGAAATGAGATGGTTAAGATCACCAACTGTCATCAAAGCATAAAACCAATCAAGAGTTAAGATAGAAATACAGAATCAACAAATTTACAACAAATTCAGCAATTGCAAACTTACAGCTCGGAGTTGTTAGCTTGAGCGTCCTGAAGCAGATATCATACAAGGCCTCATTATCAAGAACCATACATTCATCTGCATTTTCCACAAGCTGGTGGACTGACAATGTAGCGTTGTAGGGTTCAACAACAGTGTCAGAAACCTTTGGAGAAGGGAATACAGAAAAGGTCATCATCATTCGGTCTGGGTACTCTTCTCTAATCTTTGAGATCAATAGAGTCCCCATACCAGACCCTGTCCCACCTCCTAGAGAATGGCACACCTGAAAACCTGCACATCATACAACTAATACCGATAAAAAAACCAAAAAACTAGCATTTAGAAACAGAAATTAATCATTAATCAATTGTAAACATGCATTTATGAGTAGCCTGAAGTAGAAATAATGGTATATATAATCTTATAACTAAGTTACATTTTTTTATATGTATGCTTCTATAGTACTTATGAGTTACGAGCACAGCAAAATGAACATAAAATCTTAATTCTTAATTCCGGAAAGAAAATACCATAAATGTCTGAATTCTTAACAAGCACATAGGGGTGCAAACAAGCCCAGCCAATCACAAGTTTCTTGAGCTCGGGTCAACAAAAAGCTCGAAACGAACCGAGCATTTTAGCCTCAAATAAAGCCCATTTAGTTATTGAGCCGGAACTCAAGCCGTGTGTAATAATAGCTTTTACCTATTTTGGACTTGCATGTATTAATTTAACACTAAACTTCCAAGCTCGAGCCAAGATTTGGCTCGTTTGAGGTACTAAACAAGCTCATTTGAGATTTTTCTCAAAATATATAAAAACATATATAAATTAATAAATAAATAATAATAATAATCGAGCTAAAGCTCGGCTCGTTTGAAGCACATAGTAGATTTATCCCTTAAGGTGATAAATACACTGAAATAACCACCTATTAGTATAGATATTTTATTTAACAAGCAGCACATATACTCATAAATACGTTACAGATCTATCATTTCTTACATAACATCTAACAGAATATATTCAACAAATAGTTATTTATATAAAGAGTCAACTAACTGTATTATACCTTGCAAGCAATCACAATTCTCGGCCTCCTTTCTAACAACATCGAGAACCGAGTCAATCAACTCAGCGCCTTCAGTATAATGTCCTTTCGCCCAATTATTCCCAGCACCACTCTGACCGAACACAAAGTTATCAGGCCGGAAGATTTGACCGTAGGCGCCAGATCTGAGGCTGTCCATGGTACCTGGCTCCAGATCCATGAGGACGGCGCGTGGAACGAACCTTCCGCCGCTGGCTTCGTTGTAATAGACGTTGATTCGCTCGAGCTGGAGCTGGGAGTCGCCGGTGTACTTGCCGGTGACATCGATGCCGTGCTCGGCGCAGACGACTTCCCAAAACTTGGCGCCGATTTGGTTGCCGCATTGGCCGCCCTGGATGTGGAGGATTTCACGCATTTTGGATTTTGGAGTGTGAGTGAGGTTAGGGTTTGGATACGATGGATCGAGAGAGAGTAGTAGACTTCAGTCTCTATACGGTCTGTCAATATATATAGGGATAGATGTGAATACGTATTGATAGGTAGGGTATGTTTGGTCTTTTAGCATATACTTAATTAAAAGCATTTTTTAGTCGAAGGAGTCTGAAGCTTCTGGGTATGTTCGGTAAAACTAGCTGCTAGCTGTAGCTTTTTAGATATATTTAGACGTTTGGCATAGTAGATGGAACTTTTAATAAAATATATAAAATGACTAAAATGGGCATAACTAAAAAAAATAATATTAAATGTACTTATTTTGGAGGGTTATTAATTAATTAAAATACTATGAGTTTTTTCTTAAAAGCTTGAAACTCTAAAAGCTCCTAAAAGCTTCTTGCCAAACATACCCTTTAGGTCATGAGAAAAAGTTTAAAACTTGAAGCTCCTACTAGTATCGTTTAGAAAAAGCTACAAGTTTTTAGTATTTTAATTACTTAAATAACCTTCTAAAATAAGTACATTTAATATTATTCTTTTTAATTATGCCTATTTTGATCATTTTATACATTCTGTTAAAAACTCCAGCTACTCTGCAAAACATCTAAATATATCTAAAAAGCTACAGCTACTAGCTACCAGCTACAGCTATCGCTACCAGCTTCAAGCCACCAGCCACCAGCTACAGCTACCAGCTACTTTTGCCAAACATACCCGTAATCTCATTGATATTAGACAGGTATCTATGAGGGGGGCTTTGAAGCCCCTCCACAATGTTACGTGGACACTTGGGGCATCGAAGCCCCAAGCTATAATGTCCCTCTATGGTAGGGGCATCGAAGTCTTTTAACATAATATAATAAAAATTAAATAATATATTAAATAATAATATAGTGATACTAAAATTAAAATGTAAATAAAAATAAAACCATACAAATAAAAAAACAAAAATAAAAAAGCATACAAATAAAAAACCTAAACAACATATAACTAATATTCGCCGTCCTCGTCCTCATTTGCATATTTGGCTAATATTCTTGCTTTTCTTTTCTCCAACAACACCTGCGTGGGAGGATTTAGATGCGATAGATCCTTTGCAAGGAGCTCGAATTCCTTTTCTCCTTTCCGCTCCAAGTGAACTTTTTTTCTTTCTTCATGCATCGCTTTGTATTCCGCATGCATCATCTTTCTTTCTTCATGCATTCTCATGAGTTCCTCTTTTTTGTGTTTTTAGCATCTGCAATCTCGGTTAGTTTGAGCTCCAAGTTGTCAAAACGCGAGCTCACTTCGGAACTCATCGAGGATGTCGTTCTAGATGAAGATCCTCCACATTTAGCCACCGCCTTAGCTTTATCTCTTCCTACCGGGCGTGGCAACTCATCCGGTTCATCAAAAATAAATTCGGGATCTAACTCGTTTAGATTAACTTGACAACAACTATCCGACAAGGGTTGAAACGGCAATTGATTGGCCGAAGTAGACGTTGTCTTTGACCGTTTGGACGGTTGCAGTGATGATGTCGAGACTGGATGCCACTTCGGCGAGCTTGTGCATTGTCTCCATGTTTCCATCATATTGAAATCTCCACGATAAACAGCCTTGTATTGTTTTAAGCAAGCCTCCATCACGTTGGCACCGCTCGTACCGCTTTTTCTATTGTTGTTAACGCGGGTGTGAATGTTGGTGAAGTTGGTTATTTTTGTGCGTATTGTCTTCCATTTGTTGTAGACAGAATCATTCCCGCGGTAGGCACCTCGACCCATTATATCAAAGAACTTATTGCGTATTTCGTCCCAAAACTCCAAGGTATGTTTACCGTCACATTTGATACATATAAAAGCTTAGTATCAGTAAAAAAAAATAATAAAACATGGAAAACATATAAATATTTTTATAGTTTACCTTGAATCGAATCTTCGGATGAGTCGACCCACGCACGCGCTAACGCCAATTCCTCATCTGCTTCCCACCTTTGTCTTTCGGCCTTTTCGTTTGTTTGATCGTCAGCAGGATTCTTTTTTTTATAACTTCTTTTTTTAGGATGAACTTGCGTTTAGGGTATTTAGGTGTCCGGCATTTGTGTTTCGAGTATTTGGGTTTCGGGTACTTGCGAAGACATATACGACATTGGCGGTCGAAAGAACATATCAGGATTAAACGATTGTATGGGTGGAGGCATCACGGGTCGTTGTTGGTTTGCATAGAACGGGTTGTTAGGGTCGACGTTATTTCCGAGCAAACTTGTCCACCACAGACAACTCGAATCCCACGAGTTTGGGTTTGGGTTTGAGCTCGAGCTTGTGTTCGGGTTTAGGTTTGGGTTCGAGTTAGGATTTATGGTTGTGAAAGTTTAAAAGTTTTTGAGTAAAATGTTGGTGTGAAAATGAAAGTTGTTTGAGTAAAAGAGGGAAAAATGGTTTGAATTTATAGAGAAAATGGTTAAAATAATTTTTCTTTTTCTAACGGTTAGAAAAATAACCGTTGGGGTGCCCCCCACCCCCCCCTCAAATCCTCTCTTCCGCGCCGGCCGTCTAGAAAGCGCCCCCACCGACGGTGCCCCCCGACGGTGTTCTTCCCCCTTCCATGCCCTCTCACTCCTCCTTCTGCGCCCCATAGCAACCAGCCTTATAGGCTTATATCCTCCTATATCGATATGGATTCTTAGGTGCTGTTTGTTTTGAAGATAAGATATGACTACAATTAAGAATAAGATATGACTTTTGTCTATACGACTCGTATAAGGATATATGAGCCGTATGACACCCGAGCTATGTCAGTTTGAAGATAAGATATGACTACAATTAGGAATAAGTTAATCCCTATGCCTAATCCGTGCTGAAACATCATTAAGGTCTATTCTAATATTTAAGTCCAAAATGAACTCACCTCAATAACCCAAGTTTTAGCCGTACATTTCTTGATTATATACCACATACACAATGCATTGTTTCTAAACACTTAATTTATCTTTTTAACTCATAAATCAATCAATATGATGCAAGGCTCCGGAAATAAGAGGACCATGGAAATCCACAACATAAATATGTTGTAAATCAAGAGATTTAAATATCAATATTAAAACATACAATTACAAGAAAATTGTTTTTCTAAAAGATAATTTACGGAAAATTTTTTGTATCTTTAGCTTTTAAATACTTAATCTTTAATTAAAATTATTTTAAAAATGTTTTTGAATTTCAAAATTACTACTTTGAGAAAGTCTTCTTCACTATATTATTGAATACTTAACATTCTTAAAAAGGGTTAGTACAACACCAACTTGAATCACTTTTTACTTTTGTAAAAACCAAGTACACCTATTTCAATAATAACAATTAAAAAAAAAGGAACCCTCTTGCATAGGATGAAAGAATAAACACATGTGATCTAACTTGTAAATATAGCTCAGATCTTTAGAAACCGAAAGAAACACTAGTTTAACCCTCGGTGGAATACACTTATTTCTTAGTTGATGTATAATTTTTTCCCATGATGGATTATACGTAATCCGGCTAATCTTAGTATAAGCACCTACAAAACAGAACACCGTAAGCTCGTTACGAGAAGGGAAGGGGGGGGGGGGGGCTTCTCGTAACCACCTTCCAGCGTGAGAATCAGTATTGGTGGGTAAATATAGATACTCGCGATGCACTAGTGAGTGTTCTAGCTCTAAAAGTTTGCTCCCTTTACCGTTGAGGTGTGAGTTGTATTTATAGCCGGATAAGAGGAGAGAAGGTATGGGTCGCCTCGGTGTCAAGAATTCCACCAACCATGGAGCACCCACGTGGCGCTTGGTAGGCCGGTGGGTAAAGCAGTTGACTGTTGATGACATTTGTACTATGTGGTACTATTATCCATATGCTGTCATTTCCTTATTGGCTAGGCGTCATTTTCATGAAGATACTTCCTTTTTGTATCATGCATATGAAGATCTTTGGCGCTATATTTCCTAAGGTGTCAGGGAATGTTGGCGCTTGACCAGTGTTGGGTCGGATTTCTTAATAAGGAAGATTGGAATCTTCTCAACCTCCTCAGAAACGGCTAAGTATGGAATACGAGCAAGCCCAGACGATCGAGCATGGTTTTTACTACTTCGAGCAAGGGTCTGAATCTTAAATGGTTGATTCTTCTAAGTGTTGAAGGCTTCGAGCAAGCTACACTTCAACGAGCAAGGGTATTCTTCTATCGAGCATGGATTGCCAATCGAGCAAACAGCTTGATCATACAAGTTCCAGCCAAGTGTTACGAGCACAGTATGATCGAGCACATGGGGACGAGCATGGATGCAATAAGAGGATGTCACGTGAATCAAAGCAAAGACTTCGAGCATAGTTCAGTTACCGAGCAAGATTTACATCCGAGCATGATAAAGATTGCTGAATAAGAAAAGCTGAAGACATCAAGAAGAATGAGCTTGCTCGATGGACTTATTCGAGCAAAGTTTGAACAAGTCAAGAGGAATGAAGCTTACTCGAAGAGAATATGTATTCTCCGAAAGAGAATATATTCTAAGTAAAGTATGCTCGAGGACACTCTCCAAGCACACCTTGTATAGGAAGCTTGCTCGAGCAAGGTATATACCTTGCTCGAGGTCTGAAACACATGTATTAGATTTATCTTTCATTATGTAATGTCTAGGACGTATACATGGAATGTTAGGGTCTATATATAGACATCCTAGGGTACGACTAGGGGACGGGTTTTTGGCACGCATACTGACAATCTTTGCAGACGAATATCAAAAGCCACCGTCACACAAAACCGTAGACATTCATTCACTGTATCATTGACGTATCATTTAATATAGTGAATCTTTGTCATTGAAATAGTCTTTACCGATTATCATTTATTGTTTTGTGTTTGATAATTCTCCACAAGCTTTCATCTCAATCATTGAATATCCTGATTCCGCCGGATACTCAATCGGTCTTTGAGTAATTAAGTCGGTGTGTTCTTGTCAAACCTTTACTAAGGTTGCATCTGACAGACGGTCCTGACAAGTGGTATCAGAGCTTGAGTAAGCTCACTGAAGACCACGGGACTGAAGGTTTCTGAGGAAAAGTGAAGATTAACTGTGCATTGCTATTGATAACATCAGATCTGATAAAATGGAAGATCAAGAAGTTTCAACCAACAAGATTCCAAGATTACTTGGACAAGAGAACTTCATAAAGTGGAAGGTGTTGTTTGAGGCTGCTGTGAACTACAACGATCCAGAACTTTGGATGGCTATTACTGAAGGGAATTACACTCCTTCAGCTGCTCCAAATAACAGTGCTGCGGTAGATCTAAGAATGAAAAAGAGGGATGACAAAGCACTGTCCATGCTGAAATTGGGACTTTCATGGGAGATTCTAACCACTGTAAATCATCATAAGAATGCTAAGGATATGTATGATGCAGTGATTGAAATGTTTGAAGGTAATACTGATTTAAGAGGCATAAGAAAGATCGACTGAAGCAGCAGTTGACAGGTTCAAGTTTAAGGAAGGAGAAAGTCTAAAGTCTGTGTTACAAAGGTTCATGAGCATTGTAAATGAAATAAGGACCACTGATTTGCAGATTTCCGACTTTGAGCTTAACAAGAAGCTTTTATTATCTCTATCTGGGGAATGGTATACTGCAAGCAAGTTCATAAAGGAAAAGGAAAGTTTTCCTACCTTCAAACTTGATGATGTGATTTCCTTCCTCAGGCTGCTGACATGAAATGTTAGAGAATCACATGATTCGAGAGGACAAGCCAAGCTTCCAAAAGAACAATGCACTTGTGGCACCCATGGGCAACCTCTCTGTCAAGAATCAACAGCCTATTGTTGAGGAATCATCAGATGCACACTCCTCATGTACCAATCAGTCAAGATTCAATGTGCAACTGATTGAAGATGACCATCCATCTACTGGAAATGGGCAATCAAATTTTGCATATCACAACCAGACTCAAGGAACAGACTATCAGGGCCTTGTTCTCAATGTTCACTGAGTCTTATCATGCCTTTGTGGCCAAGAATCTGATAAACACAAGCATTGTGCAAGAAGACTTAGAACAAATTGATGCTGATGATTTAGAAGATATGGACATCAAATGGCAAGCGGCCATGTTGGCAGTAAGAAGTAAAAGGTTGTATAACAGAACTGGCAGAAGTAGTTTCAATGGACCAAATGAAAGAATTGGATTTGACAAATCCAAGGCAATCTATTATAACTGTCAACAACCTGGACACTTTGCAAGAGAGTGCAACATGCCAAGACAGTTTGGAAATCAACTCAATCAAAGTCAGTTATATCAGAATCAGAATCAGAACTTTCAGCAGCAAAGGACTCAATGCCCAATCAAAATCCCTATCAAAATCAGAATAGAACCCAGCAACAAACATTTCAACCTTAGAGAATAAATCAAATGCAGGTTCATACAAATCAAAGCAGACCATCTCAAAATGGTGTGAACCAACAAAGAGATCAAGGGAATGTGGCCGTTGCAAGGGTGGCTCAGGATGGAGAGTTTGACTGGAGTAATCATGCTGCTGAGATGGAAAGAGCAAATGTTGCATTCATGGCCAAAATTAATGAGAAGGCTGAATCTTCAAACACTCAGGTACATTCTGATACTTCTATTTCTGATCTTCTTGCTAAAATTGAAGAATTAAATCAGGAGGTTGGAAAATGGAAAACTGAATGTGGTAGAAGGATGTCTTTCTAAATGTGTATGCTGAAAGTGAGGCTACATATGAAAGTCAAATCAAAGGTTTGGAGGATGATTGCATAGTGTCATATCAAGCTCAATCCAGAATGAGAATTGAGATAGAAGGACTGAAGAAGATGTTTGCTGAAGAGAAACTCAAGAATGCTGATTTGTTGATTGAAATTGAGTTTTTAAAAAAACCTAGTCTCTACTGGAAACATTGTTGGCATGTTGAAAAGATGACTGAAGAAGAGAAGTACAAGAAGGTTCCACCCCCGTTCTATGATAGTTACCCATTGAAAGTTGATAAAGAGAGTAGAAATGAGTATCTCAAACAGTTCAAAAATGTGTTTGATGATAAGCCAGAATTTATCAAGCAATTTGATGATGTGATGGTAGATCAGAATGGAGAATTTGTAATGAAAAAGGCTGACAAGCAAGAAACTGTGGTGGATGAACAGCTTCAAGGAGAGAAAAAGAAGTGGAGTGAATACTCCAGTGAAGAAAGCAATTGTAGCTGTGGAAGCTCTCAGTCATCAAAGAGGAAGAAGAAGAAAGGAGCAAAGAAGAAGAAAGGTGACAAAATTCCTCTTCTGCCATCTATGACATCAAAGGTGAGAGAGCATCATGAGAAAATGAGAAGAGAGCATGTTCCATTTGATATATGTGCTAAATCACCACCAGCCATCAAGAAGAGAACATAAACACAAAGCACATTCTCTTATGATCAAAGTCGTCCACCTATCTACCCAGTTTTCTCTAATTATGAATTATTTGATGTGGGTGATGTGGACTATGCTCAAGAAGAAGATGTTCAAAAGAACAAGAGGAAAGTTCTTCACAATTGCCATCTAAGCTGAAGAAGATTGTTTTGTTAAAGAAAAATGTTCCCAACCAATTGATCTCATCAAGCCAATCAAGATGGACTTTTCCAACACTTTGTACTCAAAAACATCTTTAGGTTTGATTTCCCTAAACCAAGTGACAAGATCAAGGACAATAAACTTCTTGAGGATTTGGGAAACTTTGCTAAAGTATTCTGCACAAAATGTGATGCATATGGGCATCACACTGACTCTTGCTGGATTCTTGAGGATAGTTTTGAAATTCCAGATGTGGTTAGTGGATATGATATGAAAAGCTACAAAGAAATGTATGAGAGATACTTGAAGGGAATACAAAATCCATCTGAAGAGAAGAACTATCAGTCTGTGTTGGACCAAAGACTCAAAGCAAAGTTGAAACTTAAAGAAGATGATAAATCCTGAAAACAACAGACAAGAACGAAGATCTCCAAATGAAGAAAAGGCTAAGAAGAGATCAGGTGTTCTTAATGGTGATGAGAAGTTTCTGTTAAAACAAGGATTTGAACCACGAGGTTTTAAGTGGAAGTAAAGAAGGAAGTAGAAGGTGGGAAGGATAAGGTGATGGAGGAAGTTGATGGAAGCTTTACAGTGTCTACAGTGCACATTGGATCAGAATTAGACACTGATGATGAGTGTTGAAGTTGTGTATGAAGATCCACCACCAGTTCCAATTCCAACTTCTGATACATCCTCCACTTTCTCTGAATTACAAACTGATGGAGTTTGTAACTCAGAATCAAACTGATTTCTTCTGTGTGTGTGCAAGATCAGTCCATGAGCAAAAATGATTTATGGTATATGGACAGTGGATGTTCAAGGCACATGACATGTGACAAGTCTGCATTAATAGATTATGTGAAGAAGTATGAGGGACCAGTTGCATTTGGGAGTGATGAAAATGGAGGAAAAATTGTTGGCAAGGGAACACTCACGAATGGCAAAGTATCATTTGAGAATGTTCTACATGTTGAAGGACTACAGTACAATCTGCTGAGCATTTCTCAAGTTTGTGACAAAGGATATAAGGTTGCCTTTAATGATGAACATTGCCTGATTTGAAGCCAGAGTTTGTGATACCAACAGAAATGATTATGATGATGGCTCCAAGAAATGGCAATCTCTATGAACTGAGAATGATACTGCAACTTCAAGAGGTGGCATGCTTTGTATCAAAGGCAACTGAGAATGAATCTGTTTTATGGCATAGGAAGATGTGTCATGTAAATTTGAAGAACATGAACAAGCTAGTGAAAGGTGAACATGTTGTTGGTCTTCCCACAGAGAGTTCAAGCTGGAAGACAAATGCACATCTTGCCTTAAAGGAAAACAACACAAATCCTCACACAAGAGCAAACTGCTGAACACAATTGATGAGGTTTTGGAACTACTTCACATGGACTTGTTTGGTCCAGTGAGTGTTCCAAGTGTTGGAAAGAAGAAATACTGCCTAGTAATAACTGATGATTTTTCAAGGTTTACATGGGTCTTTTTCATGGGAAGCAAGGATGAGACTCCAGAGTTATTCAAGGCTTATGTTTTGAAGATGGAAAATCAACTTGAGAAGAGAGTGAAAGTGATTAGAAGTGATAATGGGTTAGAATTCAAGAATGAGACTATGAGTGAATTCTGCACTTCTAAGGGTATTTTCCAGCAGTATAGTGCTCCTAGAACCCCTGAACAAAATGGTGTTGCAGAAAGGAGAAATAGAACTTTAATTGAAGCTGCAAGGACCATGATTGCTGATGCCAACCTGCCTGTTACTTTCTGGGCAGAAGCAATAAACACTGCATGTTATGTGTAGAACAGGT
>NW_027502740.1:0-28354 GCF_021521415.1 Bidens hawaiensis | reverse complement strand
ACCCTATTGGTAAATAACAGTCCCAACTTAACACTTGTCTGGTGACGGTTCCAACTAAAGATGCATTTGTTTACAACGGTCCGCGACTAACGGATGGTTAACTCCGTTAGCTTGATGCTTACGTGGCATGCCTAGTGATCAAAATAGATTTACGTGGCAGCTTATGTGGCAATAATCTTATATCTTTTAAAAACAAACAAACCAGATCTTCAGTTAACCCCCACCCACCTTTCAGCTTCAATAACTTAAAGCAATTGGCCACCATCACTTTGCTCACGATGGCCACCGCCACCGCCACCCTGATCGCTAACGACGACCACCACCACACTGCAGCACCCACGTCGTCCATTATCTTTAACCATCATCTGCTATCCCGTCATATATCACCATCTCAAGACCATAGAAACAAGAAATCAGAGCATCAAATGTAGGCGGCTTCAGGCGAGGATGTGATTAGGGCAAAACTCTGGCAAGGTTTAGAACGGATCTGGGTTTTAGATTGAAAAAACGATTTTGGGGGTTTTTGTGAGTTGTATGTCCCTGGAGTAAGGGATTGAGGTTCTGACGAGCTCAGAAGTGGTGGATGATGTTCCGTTGAGAATCTAGAAAAGAAACTAATCAACGAGGAAGATGATGTTGGAAATCCGCCGGCAAGAATAAACCCCCAAATCTTGAACTTTGGATTTGCTAAACTAGACAATGGTGCTAATCTGATGTATGAAGAAGAAAGGATATGGTGGTGGTGGTGAGTGGCAGCAGAAAAGAGGTAGAAGAAGGTGGTGGTGGTGGTGGTTGCCGATTTGTGTTGGGTGTAGGGGCAGGGAATGATGAAGAAGATTGGTTTTCCACATAAGCTGCCACGTAAATCTTTTTTTGACCACTAGGCATGCCACGTAAGCATCAAACTAACGGAGTTAATAATTCGTTAGTCGCAGGCCATTGTAAACAAATGCATCTTTAGTTGGAACCGTCACCAGACAATTGTTAAGTTGGGATTGTTATTTACCAATAGGGTATAGTTGGGATTATTTAAAACCAATTTTCCTTATTGAATTGAAAAAACTGAATTAGGAATTACAAACAAACTCTAACAGACTTACCCATCTCTAGTCTAACTGTATTTACACATTAGTCCTTATACTATTTGGAATTATAAAATAGACCCTGCACTTTGCAGATTCTTACAATCTCCCCTCTAATTCCAATTTTACCCTTTAAACTCTTCTACTCCCAGCAATGACCTCATCTCTGCAAACTTCAGCCTTGGGAGTGATTTTGTTAATACATCTGCACGCTGCATACTTCCTCTTACAAATTCAACTCTGATTTGCCCATTCTCAATACACTCTCTAATAAAATGATACCTTGTATTAATATGTTTGCTTCTACCATGAAAAACAGGGTTTTTCATTAGTGCAATTGCTGACTTATTGTCAACTAACAAAACTACTGTTTCCTGCTTTTGACCTGTAATTTCAGCAATTAATCCTTGCAACCATAAAGCTTGACATGCTGCAGAGGTTGCAACCATGAACTCTGCCTCACATGAAGATAAAGCAACTGTTTGCTGCTTTTGAGACATCCAAGATACCAATGAATCATTGTAGAAAAACACATTACCTGATGTGCTTTTACCATCATTTGTATCCGTCAAATGGTTACTATCACTATAACCAATGAGACCCTCTCCTTTCATTCTCTTGTACATAATACCATAATGAATAGTACCTTTAGTGTACCTTATCAGATGCTTCACAGCTGACATATGGGCTTCTTTTGGGGTTTGCATAAACCTGCTTAAGTAGCCAACTGTATAACATATATCTGGTCTAGTTTGACATAGGTATCTCAATGATCCAAATAACCTTCTGTAATCTGTTGGATTTACATCTTTCCCAGCTTCTGACTTGTATAGATTCTACCCATTTTCCATTGGAACTTTTGTGTCATTACAGTCATCTAACCCTGCCATGTTAAGAATCTTCATTGCATAAGCTGACTGCTTTATTACAATTCCTTCTTTCTTTTGAGACACTTCTATCCCAAGATAGTAGTTTAACAAGCCAAGATCTGTCATTTCAAACTTGGTTCTCATTCTAAGCTTAAAGTCTTTTGCTTCTTGCACATCACTCCCTGTTACAAGTAAGTCATCCACATAGACACCCACAATCAAAAGTGTATTACCTTTGGACTTAACATATACTGCTTGTTCATGCTGACACCTCTGGAATTCAAATTCCTTCAAGACCGTGTCAAGTTTAATATTCCAAGCTCTAGGTGCTTGCCTCAAGCCATATAGAGCTTTAGACAATTTGTACACCTTATGATCAGCACCTTCCTTCTCATATCCTTCAGGCTGTTTAACAAAAACATCCTCATTCAGATCACCATGTAAGAAGGCTGCCTTTACATCCATATGGTATACCTTCCAATCCATTCTAGCTGCCATAGCAAGTATCAACCTAATTGTTTCAATTCTTGCTACAGGGGCAAAAACCTATTCAAAATCAATGCCAACCTGCTGCACATACCCCTTTGCAACAAGCCTTGCTTTATACTTTGTTACCTTTCCTAAAGCATCCTTTTGCTTGTCATTTCTCTCAAAGACTCAAAGTTTACATGGCCTAGTGAAGAGGTAGGTCCCAGCAGAGCCCAGTTGGACCCGCAAGACTCACCTCAAAGAGGGACGTCTGCGCAGTTGAACCCGCAAGACTCACCTTCAACAGGGACGTCTGCGCAAAGGCTAAACTCGCAAGACTCACCTTGAAGAGAGACGTCTGCGCAGAAACCAACTGGATCCGCAGGACCCACCATGCTCAGAGACGTGACGTCCTTACGCGCAGTACGCAAGCTGTTCCCGCAGGAAAAGCCTCCCAATGGTCGACGTACTCCGCCTGTTCCCGCAGCAACGGATACTAGCCATCAGGGAAGGCTACCCGCGCAGCAAGGCTACACGCACAAGGCACTTAACTCTTAAATAATTCAGTAATGTCACCTGAAGAAGGAGTGAGCAAGCCGGGAACACTCCCGAACAAAGCCGGGAACACTCCCGCACAAATGAGCCAGTCCGTACGATACGGGAGGATCTTTTGTACTGTACCTGACGATGTATGGACAAAAGATCTGACCAAAGATACGACAGCTCACTGACAACAGTATGACGAGCAGCACGCTCTTGTACTGTATGTCACTATCAGCCGCTGCCTACTCACCAACCTGTCGGAGGACGTGCATAGCCTGCAGTTGGTGGAACAGGAATAGTACACAGCCGGCCTGGTCACTATCAGCCGCTGCCTACCCACCAACCACCAGCATGGCACGTGCGTAGCCCACAGTTGGCAGAACAGGAATACTATTCAGCCGGCTGTACCTGCTTGGAAACCTACCTTCGGCTATAAATACTCCAACACCTTGGAATGGTAGGGACACATTACGTTACATTACCTTATCACATCTTATCTTTTCTAGCAATCTCTTAATATACACTTATATTCAAGAGCAATCTAGTCTGATTCTCACGCCGGAGGGTGGTCACAAGAAGGTACCCCCCCCTTCTAGGTGACGAGCTCACGGTGTCTGTTTTGCAGGTCACCAGAAGAACCATCTTTGCCGGACATAACCCCTCTTGGGAAACATCTATTTAACCCCCAGATTATCCGTAATCTGCCCGGGGTCGATTAGTGTTTCTTCATTGGTGCCATCCGTGCATAAAAGCTAGAATTAATTCATTCAGTTTTTTCAAACTTCTGGAAAGATGGTTAAGGTTACTCCGTTGCCAAAGCCAGCGAGTGACCAAGAAATCCCGGTAATCACAACCCCAGCTACTGGGAGGAACACCGGCGAGCACACAAATTTTACGAACACTACCCCGGTTACTCAAGCCGGGGCAAGTGCAGTAAATTTTACGAACACTACCCCCGGTTACCCGAGCCGGGGCAAGTGCAGTAAACAATCCTTCACTGGGATTCACCAATACCCAGTTGGAGAGACAACAGACGAGGCTCCCCCCGCCAAACACTCGATCAAGTTAAAGCGTGGGCCGAAGCACGTCAGAAGGGATTCCAAGCTGAGTTGGATGAACGCTTGCGTTCACTCCAACAGGCTGACGAATTCGGAAGCACTCAACAGCTCAACATGAGCAATGAGTGCGAGTACTTGGACGATGATTCGGAGGAATCCGACACCGACGCAAACCCTCGCCATAGGGCGAAAGGGAAGCGTAAGGAAACGGACTTCCAACCGAGAAGGAATTTTGGAGAAACCTTCAAACCAAAAAACGCGGGTGGAAACCCACGTGACTTCTCTAAAACCTTCAGACCAACCGCTGCAAATGCGGGAACCTCCAAGTTTGCAAGGGACATTGCGGAAGCAATCGCCCCAAGAAGTGCCAAACAGATGTCCAACATCGGCACTTATGATTGTAACACCCCGACCAAAGGCGGATTATACATCGGGGCGCCACATATTGCTTCATTACTCGCGACACTATTGGTGTCAATATTTATTAATACACATTTTATCGCGCACAGCGCAGCCGGGGAAAATAAAGAACATAAATCAAACATAAATCAATATATTATAAATTATAACATTCAAACAACATGAACTTGTCTTGATACATTTTAATTCTAGGTCCAAAAGTAAAAACGTCCTACGTGTCCACAAGCTCCAAAACAGCTACTGCAAACCTGAACATGTGTTAAAATAAACGTCAAACACTTGCGTGTTGGTGAGAAATCAAGTTTAATAGATAATCATAGATAATCACAGTAAATCTGCGCGCAACACGTGTATGTCTAGAGTTTAACAAGGGTGTAATCAGATTGTGATCAAGCCTAAGATAGTTCATAGATCATAGTTCAATCCATGCTCCCAATTGAGCATAAAAACGAGAAAACATCTGTGCAAGTGTAAACAAAGAAAACCGTAAACGATAGGTCTCCCGTGTTCAACTAATGGTACCAACGGAACTGCGGAATAGGCCGAACAAAGCGGTTAATGATACACACATACAAATAAACAGCCAAGTAAACGTCCTCAACACATGGGATACTGCGCGACTAAAGTTCATAAACAAGTTTAAGACTCAAGTTTTGTATGAACACATGAACATCCCAAAGCATTTAAAATAAAAAGGGATTAGATACGAGATAACTCACATGATAAACGATGCGGTGGTAGATAAAGCAAGAACCAACTTTAAACAAGCACAAGTTAACCTATAAATAAGATTATTGTTTTAACGATTGGTTTTAAGTCTTGATTATAAGTTAGCATAATTAATAAGTAAATTATAATATATATTACCGGAAAAGCAGGAAGAACAAGGAGGAAGACGGAGGCAGAGAGGAAGACGGCAGAGAGAGCAAGGAGCAAGAGAGCAGGAGAGATTAAGTGTTTTGTGTGTGATGTGTTATGAAATTTTATTATTATTTATAGAAAAACCCTAGGAGACACAATCCCTAGAAAAAGGGGAAAAGATCTCAAAAAGTAAAAGATTCCAAAAGCAAAAGATATCAAAAGATATGGCAGCTGCAGGGGGCAAGATAAAGCTGACAGGGAAACAGTAACAGGCATGGGCGGTTCAGATAAAGGTACTGGATAAAGCTTGGCAAAAGCAGATCTCAAAAGATAATGTCAGTCACTTTTTCTACCAACCAATGGGGGTTGGTACGCATGCTGCGCCGAAAGTAACTATTCAGACATTAGATAGGTTAGGTCAACAGCACAGAAGATAAGACAACACAAAAGCAAACGGCTAGATTAAACAGAAGACTAGACTAAAGGGTCAAGCGCGAGAAGGCTGAGTGCGCGAGCGCGAAGGCTGGCACAACAATCCTTAGCGCACTGCGGGAAGAATCACAAATCCTTAGCGTGCTGCGTGAAGAACAAGAATTCTAAGCGCATCGCGGGAAGAACATACATTCTTAGCGCATTGCGGGAAGAACATGCATTCTTAGCGCGCTGCGAGAAGAGTTCTCTTCACGCATCGCAGGAACAAGATGTCTTCACGCAGGCTTCCATGTAAGGAGTCTGGCGCGTGGAGCTGCAGACATCCTTAGGCGGGAAGAACCAAAGGACAAGCAAAGAGGAGGGAAACAAGGCGTAAGGGCGGGACGGCGACAAGAGGGAAAAGAAGGCGGAAAGAGAGAAGGAAGAGGGACGGGACGGCGGAAAGAAAGAGAGAGAGAGGCGGGAAGGAAAATATATATTATTATTAAAAGTAAAATATAAGTATAAATATTAAATAATAAAAGAGAGATCGGGTCAGAGAAACGGGTACCTGGGTCGGGTCGGATCGGGGCAGATGTCACAGTCTCCCCTACTTTAAGAAATTTCGTCCCGAAATTTATCTCGAAGTAGGTTGCGCAGAGAACAGGTGCGGGTACTTGATCTTCATTTGATCTTCCCTTTCCCATGTAAACTCGGCTCCGCGCTTGGACTCCCAGCGAACTTTCACGATAGGGATACGACTGCGCTTGGTTTGCTTAACCTCGCGATCCATAATCTCAACAGGCTTCTCAACGAAATGCATAGTTTCATCAACTTGAACTTCATCAAGTGGAATGTGAAGGTTCTCGTCAGCTAAACACTTCTTGAGATTGGATACATGGAACGTTGGATGCACATTACTGAGCGCGGGCGGCAGGTCAAGTCTGTAGGCAACTTTTCCCACACGCGCGAGAATCTTGAATGGACCAACATAACGAGGAGCAAGCTTACCTTTCTTCCCAAAGCGGACAACACCTTTCCAAGGCGACACTTTGAGGAGAACAAGATTACCAACTTGAAATTCGAGAGGCTTCCGCCTACGATCTGCGTAACTCTTCTGTCGGCTTCTGGCAGTCAGCAGATGATCACGGATCTTGGCGATTTTATCGGTTGTCTCTTGAACAAGTTCGGGTCCTGTGATTTGAGTTTCACCCACTTCGCTCCAACAAATCGGGGAGCGGCATTTACGACCGTAAAGTGCTTCAAATGGGGCCATACCAATACTGGAATGATAGCTGTTATTATAAGAAAACTCGATCAAAGGCAGGTGTGAATCCCAATTACCTCCAAAATCAAGAACACAAGATCGGAGCATATCCTCAAGAGTTTGAATAGTTCGCTCAGACTGACCGTCAGTCTGAGGATGATATGCCGTACTCATGTCCAAGCGAGTTCCTAGCGCAGATTGGAGAGATTTCCAAAAGCGAGATATAAAACGGCCATCGCGATCGGATATGATGCTCAAAGGAGTACCATGGCGGCAGACGATTTCCTTGACATAAAGCTGCGCGAGATGCTCAACACGGTAGTTTTCACGAATGGGCAGAAAGTGAGCAGATTTAGTCAATCGATCCACTATTACCCAAATGCTATCATGTTTACTTGCTGTCAAAGGTAACTTGGTAATAAAGTCCATCGCTACACATTCCCATTTCCACGTAGGAATTTCTGGTTGTTCGAGCAAACCAGATGGGCGTTGGTGTTCAGCTTTTACTTTAGAACAAGTCAGACATCTAGCTACGAACACAGCAATATCCTTTTTCATACCGGGCCACCAATAAGTTATGCGCAAATCCTTGTACATCTTATCAGCGCCGGGATGAATAGAATACCGAGATTTGTGCGCTTCACTCAGGATATCAGCGCGAAGATTCTCATCAAAGGGAATCCAGATGCGATTGAGATAGCAGAGAATTCCACTCAGATTAGGGACAAAGAGTGCTTCCGCGCCACACGCTAACTCGGCGCGAAGGTTACCATTACTGATGGATGCGCGCTGCGCGTCACGAATACGCGATTCAAGGTTGCTTTGAATCGGCGCGAAGTGAAGCTGGGTGCGCGGCAAGATACAGTTAAGTTGGCAGGGTTTTCGGCTGAGCGCATCGGCTACCACATTAGCCTTACCAGGGTGATACCGGATCTCACAATCGTAATCGCTGATGAGTTCGTTCCATCGGCGTTGTCTCATGTTAAGTTCCTTTTGATCAAAGATATGCTGAAGGCTTTTATGGTCAGTGTAGAGGATACACTTAGTACCATAAAGGTAGTGTCTCCAGATCTTCAAGGCAAAAACAACTGCACCAAGCTCGAGGTCGTGAGTTGTATAATTCTTTTCATGAACCTTAAGTTGCCTTGATGCGCAAGCGATAACCTTGCCTCGTTGCATAAGAACACAACCGAGACCTTGGTTGGATGCATCGCAATACACGACAAAATCATCATTACCCTCAGGTAGCGCAAGAACAGGAGCTTCACACAACAAACGCTTGAGCGTTAGAAAGGCTTCTTCTTGCTTCGAGCCCCAAATATACGGTTTACCTTTGTGCGTTAGAGCTGTTAAAGGCAAAGCGATCTTTGAGAAGTTCGAAATGAAACGCCGGTAATAACCAGCTAAGCCCAGAAAGGAACGGATCTCAGAAGGAGAGGATGGCGTAATCCAGTTCTTGATTGCTTCAATCTTGGATGGGTCGACATGAATACCCATCTTGTTTACAACATGACCAAGAACTGTACTTCATCAGACCAAAATTCACACTTGGAAAGCTTAGCATAGAGTTGCTCGGCTCTAAGCTTTTGCAATACCAATCGGAGATGTTGCTCATGCTCGGCCTTGGTCTTAGAATACACCAGAACATCATCGATAAACACGATCACGAATTTATCCAAGAAAGGCCTACACACCCGATTCATAAGATCCATGAAAACGGCGGGTGCGTTGGTTAAACCGAAGGACATGACCAAGAATTCAAAATGGCCATAACGAGTACGAAAAGCAGTCTTCGGAACATCTTCATCGCGGATACGCAACTGATGATAGCCAGAGCGGAGATCAATCTTCGAGAAACAAGAGGCACCTTGGAGTTGATCAAAGAGGTCGTCAATACGCGGTAAGGGATACCGGTTTTTAATGGTGAGTTTGTTCAACTCGCGGTAATCAATGCACATGCGAAACGATCCATCTTTCTTTTTAACGAACAACACCGGAGCACCCCAGGGCGAAGAGCTAGGGCGAATGAATCCTTTAGCAGTCAACTCTTGGAGTTGGCTGGCCAATTCTTGCATCTCAGCGGGTGCAAGACGGTAAGGAGATTTAGCAACGGGGGAAGCACCAGGGACAAGATCAACACGAAACTCGACTTCACGAGCGGGAGGGATACCAGGAAGATCATCAGGAAAAACTTCAGGAAAATCACGCACAACAGGGATATCGCGAAGCTTCTTTCCTTCATCGGGTTTAACCACATGGGCTAGAAATGCAATACACTTCTTCCGCATGAGTCTTTGGGCTTCGGCGCAAGACATAAGTTTAAGACCACTGGAGGGTTTTTCGCCGTAGATATGAAGATCACCATTTTCTCGAGGTATGCGAATCAATTTCTTGGCGCAAATAACTTCGGCGCGATTCTTCGAGAGCCAGTCCATACCAATGATAACATCAAAGCTTCCAAGAGGCATAGGGATGAGGTCGATCAGAAAATCGTTTTCGTTAAGGTTAAGCGTGCAATCTTTAATCACAGCGTTTATTAAAATAGTTTCACCATTAGCCAATTCAACTGAAAAATCTTCTTTTAAGTCATCGCGCGGTCGCGCAAGCTTCTGCTCGAAGGCGCGAGAGATAAAACTTCGATCGGCGCCAGTATCAAAAAGCATAGATGCATAAAATCCGTTAAGCAAAAATGTACCATTAACTACGTCGTTATTCGCTTGCGCTTGGTGCGCGGTTATGTTAAAAGCTCGGCCACGCGTCACTTGGTTCGAAATTTGGTTCACCGGATTCGCTTGAGTAATCTGAACTTGTAGCCTTGGGCACGCGTTCCGGAAATGACTTGGATCACCGCAGTTAAAGCACGATCTGGGTCGTGGGTTTTGGTAAGTTGGCTGTGGGTTCTGCGGGTAGGCTGGTGGTGTTGGCGCAATCGGATTGGAGGGAGGGGTTCTACAGTACTCAACGGAGTGACCTACGCGGCCACATCGGTTACATTGTCGACACGGGACTTGAGGTGGGTGATGAAGTCTACAGGTTGGGCAAAAGGGTTGGTTTCCTGTGTAAGGCTTCTTAGTTGGCGGGGCAGGAAGTGCTGGATTGGTTAAGGCATAGTTGTGGACTACAGGAGGTGCTGGGTAGGTTGACAGTGGGTTAGGCACGTAAACTGGAGGTTGATAAATGGGTTGTTGGGTAATGGGCGGGTTGGTAAGCGCATAGGCTTGTCTGCGCCTACGTTTCTGGTTATGGTTTGAGGGTTCTGGTTTGGTTTCTGTTGGTTCAGGGACAGTCTTGGGTTTGGTCTTCTCAGTTCCCCGCAGGAACAGGGTTCCTGCTCTGACATGGTTGTCGCTGAGCACAGCGGCCAATTCGATGGCGTCAGAGAGGGTAACTGGGTTTCTGGCCCATACAGAATCTTGAATTTCCATGGGGAGACCCCCAAGGAATTTCTCGATGGCTCGGCGGGAAGGGGTAACAAGGTGAGGGACCAGTAAGCTTAGCTCGTGGAAGCGCGTCGCGTACTCGCGCGCTTCACCGCTGTATTGCTTCAAGTTCCAGAATTCTTCCTCCAGGCGCTTAACTTCGTTGGGAGGGCAGAATTCTCGCGTAAGAATTTCCTTGAATTCCTCCCATGTCATGCTAGAAGCAGCCTCTGCGCCACGCGCATGAGCTACTCCATTCCACCATGTAAGCGCTCTGGATTCCAGGACACTGGAAGCATATAGGGTTCGTCTTTCTGAGGGGCATTGGGTATGGAGGAAAGTGTTTTCAATCTTCTCAAGCCATTGGAGCATCACGGTGGCTCCTTCAAGACCTGTGAACTTCGGAGGGTTACCCGCATTAAAGGACTTAATGTTATAACTGGTGGTATTAGCATTGTTTTGGCTCAAAGCTTGGGCTATTGCGGCGGCCATTTCCTGGGAACGTTGCTGTCTACGCATGCGTGAGGCTTCTCTTCTCTGAAATCGGCGAGATAGCGGAGGCATTCTATAAAAGTTTTAATTTTAGTTAATATCTTGGTTTTAGCGCAAAGTTTTAATCTTATAAAGCTTGGTTTCACGGAGTTAGATACTATCAAAAGTTAAAGTAAAATAAATGATCCTAAATGCAGACTTAATAAAGGTAACAAATTCGAATCAAGAATCGACAATTCCTGTATCACCATGACTTTCCGAATTCCCAATTTAAAATAGCTAGTAAACGAGTATTGGAGATTGACGATTCATGTATCACCATGACTTTCCAATATTCAATATAAAATATACAAGAAAATGAGTATTGGAGGTTGACAATTCATGTATCACCATGACTTTTCAAGTCTCCAACCTCAGAACATAATCTTAAATGGAAATTGAAAATCAACTATTCATGTATCACCATGACTTTTCGGATTTTCAAATTCAACAAACGAATATGTAAGTAAAATCAATAAAAATCGAAATTCAACAAAAATCGAAATATCGCGAAATAAAACATAAAATCATATACTGCGCAAGCGCGAGCATATTCATAAATAACGAGTAATTAACAATAAGCGCGCAAACATGAGATTTCTCTCATGCGCGAGAAGGGACTCTTAGGTATTCTAGGCCGTTACGTCTAACCACCTATCCTAAAGTCAACGAGCTCTGATACCAATCTGTAACACCCCGACCAAAGGCGGATTATACATCGGGGCGCCACATATTGCTTCATTACTCGCGACACTATTGGTGTCAATATTTATTAATACACATTTTATCGCGCACGCGCAGCGGGGAAAATAAAGAACATAAATCAAACATAAATCAATATATTATAAATTATAACATTCAAACAACATGAACTTGTCTTGATACATTTTAATTCTAGGTCCAAAAGTAAAAACGTCCTACGTGTCCACAAGCTCCAAAACAGCTACTGCAAACCTGAACATGTGTTAAAATAAACGTCAAACACTTGCGTGTTGGTGAGAAATCAAGTTTAATAGATAATCATAGATAATCACAGTAAATCTGCGCGCAACACGTGTATGTCTAGAGTTTAACAAGGGTGTAATCAGATTGTGATCAAGCCTAAGATAGTTCATAGATCATAGTTCAATCCATGCTCCCAATTGAGCATAAAAACGAGAAAACATCTGTGCAAGTGTAAACAAAGAAAACCGTAAACGATAGGTCTCCCGTGTTCAACTAATGGTACCAACGGAACTGCGGAATAGGCCGAACAAAGCGGTTAATGATACACACATACAAATAAACAGCCAAGTAAACGTCCTCAACACATGGGATACTGCGCGACTAAAGTTCATAAACAAGTTTAAGACTCAAGTTTTGTATGAACACATGAACATCCCAAAGCATTTAAAATAAAAAGGGATTAGATACGAGATAACTCACATGATAAACGATGCGGTGGTAGATAAAGCAAGAACCAACTTTAAACAAGCACAAGTTAACCTATAAATAAGATTATTGTTTTAACGATTGGTTTTAAGTCTTGATTATAAGTTAGCATAATTAATAAGTAAATTATAATATATATTACCGGAAAAGCAGGAAGAACAAGGAGGAAGACGGAGGCAGAGAGGAAGACGGCAGAGAGAGCAAGGAGCAAGAGAGCAGGAGAGATTAAGTGTTTTGTGTGTGATGTGTTATGAAATTTTATTATTATTTATAGAAAAACCCTAGGAGACACAATCCCTAGAAAAAGGGGAAAAGATCTCAAAAAGTAAAAGATTCCAAAAGCAAAAGATATCAAAAGATATGGCAGCTGCAGGGGGCAAGATAAAGCTGACAGGGAAACAGTAACAGGCATGGGCGGTTCAGATAAAGGTACTGGATAAAGCTTGGCAAAAGCAGATCTCAAAAGATAATGTCAGTCACTTTTTCTACCAACCAATGGGGGTTGGTACGCATGCTGCGCCGAAAGTAACTATTCAGACATTAGATAGGTTAGGTCAACAGCACAGAAGATAAGACAACACAAAAGCAAACGGCTAGATTAAACAGAAGACTAGACTAAAGGGTCAAGCGCGAGAAGGCTGAGTGCGCGAGCGCGAAGGCTGGCACAACAATCCTTAGCGCACTGCGGGAAGAATCACAAATCCTTAGCGTGCTGCGTGAAGAACAAGAATTCTAAGCGCATCGCGGGAAGAACATACATTCTTAGCGCATTGCGGGAAGAACATGCATTCTTAGCGCGCTGCGAGAAGAGTTCTCTTCACGCATCGCAGGAACAAGATGTCTTCACGCAGGCTTCCATGTAAGGAGTCTGGCGCGTGGAGCTGCAGACATCCTTAGGCGGGAAGAACCAAAGGACAAGCAAAGAGGAGGGAAACAAGGCGTAAGGGCGGGACGGCGACAAGAGGGAAAAGAAGGCGGAAAGAGAGAAGGAAGAGGGACGGGACGGCGGAAAGAAAGAAAGAGAGAGAGAGGCGGGAAGGAAAATATATATTATTATTAAAAGTAAAATATAAGTATAAATATTAAATAATAAAAGAGAGATCGGGTCAGAGAAACGGGTACCTGGGTCGGGTCGGATCGGGGCAGATGTCACAATGATGGTATATCCGACCCAGACGATCATTTGAACAGATTCATAGCGGGGGCAACCGTCAGCAACTGGACGGAACCCACGTGGTGTTATATGTTCCAGATGACGTTGGTCGGAGCAGCCAGAGCGTGGTTCGACCGTCTACCGGTCCACCACATCTACGATTGGGCAGACTTCCAACAGAAGTTCAGCCAACACTTCAGTTAACAAAGAAAGTACACTGAAGAGCAATGGACAATCCTCAACTGCATCCGAGAGGAAGATGAGTCTTTGCTAGACTTCATCACTCGCTTCAACTCAAAGAAGCTAAGTCTGGGTAATATTAGCGAAGATCTTGTTCGCGCTGCTTTCATCCAGGGCACAAAAGACCCAGAGCTCATCCGCACCTTAACGGGTAAAGATGGCATGCCATCCACATGGGATGCCATCATGACAGCAGCTAAACGCTTCGCAGAAACGGAAAAGCAACTGGGTAGAGATCTTCCCCAGAGCACAAACCTCTACACCCAGAAAACAAGAGAAAACAATGTCCTTACCGCCCGACTAAACAAAAAGAGGAAGCTAGGCATTTGGCAGTCAAGGGTAAACTTTGACACCTCATCCGGCTCGCACCCTCTGTTAGGCGGAAAGGATAACATGCCGTCGTCAAACAGGAACTCCAGATGGACGCCACTCACCAAAAGCGTCACCGAGATATTCGACACCGAGAGACTCCCATGGCCAAAGGCTCCAATAATCCGAGAGCGTCACAACGCTGATCAGAGCAAATTCTGTGACTTCCACAGGACAAGAGGCCACAACACCGAGGAATGCGTAGACTTGAAGGACATCGTCGAAGCATTTGTCAGAGATGGGACGCTCACGCACCTCGTGGCGTAATGAACGCTGAGCAGGCTAATGCGTGTAGAACCCCAGTTGGGGAAAACACGAATAAAACTGCAGCTTCAATGTCGGAGACTACATACTGCGTAAACAACGAGATTCCGAACCAAGTGCATATCGGCTCGAAAGGCTCGATGACACTCCCAAGAACATGGAAGGGAGCTCAATTACACAGTCTGCATGTAGATCAATTCCAAACTTGTAAAAGAAAAGGCCCAGAGCCACTTCTAATGGAAATGATTCTCCTTATCACATTGACGCTGATGGTCTTACATTTATACTTAATGAACTTTCCACACTGATATGCCGGTCTTCACCGCATAAATAAGTGTGAAGAAATCGTTGCGTATGGAAGGCGGCAAAACCCGCATAAACACAAAAAACGGCAAGAATTTCTAAGGAAAAGATGAGGAAAACCATCACGCAGGTCAGTCATAGGTAAAGTTTGGTCATCCTACTAAATGCAAGTGACGGTCTTACCCGCACAATCATGATAGAGGAAACTGAACATTAACCTATTGACAACCGCGCGTCGAAAGGTTAACTTATTCAGAACACTTAGAAAATCTCTTAAGGAAAAAATGAGGAAAACCTCCACGCAGGTCAGCTATAGGTAAAGTTTAGCCATCCTGCTAAGTGAAAGTGACGGTCTTACCCGCACAATCACGAAAGAGGAAGCAAAACTTTAACCTATTATTTGCCACGTTGAAAGGTTAACTTATCCAAAGTACTTAAGAAATTGCTAAGTTAAACTAAAGTATGCACAAGCGAATCATATATTGTTTATGCGGCAAAACAAGTGCCAAATTAAACTATAATATGCATGAGCAAGTCATATAACGTTTATAAAGCAAGAGTGACGGTCCTACCCGCACAAAAGATTTACATTCCATAAAAATTCAAGTATTAAAAGAATGGCCGGGTATCTACCCGCCTACAAGAGTGTAAATCTAAACAAAAACATAAACCTATCCTAACAGTGGAAAGGGATCTAAAGGTTCAAGCTTCAGGACCACTTCCTCCAAACCCACTTGTACCCGCACCATCACTTGGCTGTGGCGGTTCAAGGAAGGTCTTGAGAATGGTTAACCCATCATCAGCAGCAGCAACTTCGTTCACCTTCTCCACCACTGGATGCGGGAAGGCAGCATACTGGTTCACTGCTTGGTCATAAGCAGCTTCAGTATCCACATCATATAAAGGGAAGTTGGAAGGCGGGATGCCCTTCTCAACGAACCCTAGACCAAGCAGGAAGCCAGCCTTTTCCCCATCCTCATGAGAAGCGTTGAGGGCTGCGCTCATGGCATTGTCATATGATGTGTCCGTGAAGACCCGATGCACAACCTACAAAACAAAAATACAAGTATCAAAACCTTTTCTAAGTATAAAGAAAAGCGTGAAGACATTATGAAGCTAAGCTTACCTGCGACAACGCTTCTTGTAGAAGCCATTCCTTGGTAACCAGAGCCTCCTGGAGGGCAGCTTGAGCTTGGTTACGGGCGCGTTCGGCTTCACTTTTGTTAAGGTTGGCAAGCAACACTTCCTTAGCAGCAGCCTCTTCAACGCCCTTTAGCTTACGCTCAGTATGGTCAAGCATACCCCTCTGGTCCAAGATTTCTTGAAACTTCTTGGCGTTTTCCATGGCCAAGGCGTCATGAGCCTGCTGGAGCCTCTCTAATTTGGCTTTGAGCTCCTCATTCTCGGTGCGTAGAGGCTCAGCAACAGCTTCAGCCCTGGTGGCCCTCTCAGTTGCGTTCCGAGCGGTTTCCTTAGCTAACCGAAGCTGTTCGTTAACAGCTTGGGCAGCATTGGAACGGGCCTCGAGACGGGCCTGAACCTCAACCTCAAGGGCCTTGAAGGCCTTCTCCTTCTCCGCAGCAACGGCGGAGAGCCTCCTGTTCTCCTCCCGGACAGCCCGCGCCTGAGCTACTTCTTGGATACGAGCTGCTTTTAACTTATCGTTTTCACGACAAAGCAGCTCGACGCGCGGCTGCATCCGGGCACGGAGAATTCGAAGCTCGTTTGTCAGCCTACCCTCCTGGTAGCTTGACATAGCTTCTCCCAGTGCACCACTGGGGGCGGCGTGGCGCGCCCACTCGACGCAGTCCACAGCCGTCCGAAGGGTGGTTCCCCGGCGGATGTTCCACCGCGGAACAAACACCTCATTCGAATCCGACACTGCAAAAACAAAAAGCAGTTAGGAAAAGATGATAAAAAAAATAAAAAAAAATAACATCAGGCCAAAATAACCCTACGCACCTGTAGGGTCGACGACGGCCTGTAGCCGCCAAACCCATCACCCGAACCTAACGGATATCCATCCAAGAGGTCAGGCAGATGGGAAGGAGGCAGAGATTGGCTAGACGCCCCAACCCCAAACATACCTGCTGAACCGGCCGGGGGCGAGGTGGTCGCCGGTTCCGGAGGCGCGGTTGAAGCCGCCGTCCTAGGAACCAACAGAGGTGAACTCACCGGAGGTGAACTCACAACCGTGGTCGCCGCTGCGGAAGAGCCCGCAGAAAAACTCACCGCCGGCTCAGTGAAGGAATCAGTGAATATGTCACTGGCAGCCGGCGGAGACGACGTCACAGTTGGAACAGTTGCCTCAACCGAGTGAGCAACTGAACCAACACGTGAAGCAGGCGCAGCCGCCTGGGTCATCGCCTCGGGTAGGTTGACCAAACCTACCGTCATGGGTCCAGAAGTGCTCCTCCCCGCTCCACCCTGGAATGCGGTTGCATCCACGCTTGCATGAAGACAACATATTTAAATATAATGGCGGAAAGATATGAAGTTAAAGTTAAAGTTTACACTTACGAGTCCTCTTGAGCTTGAAGGTGCGAATAGGCGGGGACGAACCCGATGGAGCCGGCCTCTTCACGCCGGTCACCGTCGTTGTACTAGGCTGCCCGGAGGTGACAGCTGTCTCAACCTCCGGAACAGTGGTCTCATCACCACCAGGGTTCCCCGCCACCTCTTCACTCTCGGTCTCCGACGCTGACTGATTCCCCTGATTGGCAGTGGAGGCAACCTTCGCCTTGCCCTTCCCGCCGGCAGCCTTCTTCTTCCTCGCCAAGAGAGGACCATCTGCGGATTCCTCATCAGAATATGACAAAATTAGAGGAATTCCCGCAGAGGTTTGAGCATTGAGAGGGCGAGGGTCAAAAAGTTCTTTACCTGGCCGCTTGGCGCTCAGGATCTCGTGGCCTGGCGGGTAGACCTCCACGAACCGATCCGCCGTTTGCTCAAGGATGGGCAATTCGTTCTCATCAAGAGCACGGGTACCCATCCGAGCGGGACCACCAGCTTCCCGCGGATGCAGGAGCGACTGTAGGTCGTTTCCCTCTGAAAACAAAAGAAAAAGAGTTAGAAGAAAACTTTAAGTCAGCAAAGAAGACGGAGCATACCGTAAGGGATAGAGTTCAAACCGTATTCAAGGACGATGGGGATCTGTGGCGTCTCCGCCCCAGCATCTTTCCACACCCGGCTCATCCCGAGCATCACCATCCCGGACTCCGCAAAGCGGTAAACCGGAGACTGGACCCGGGAAATCTTGGAGAACCATTCCGCCTCCTCGTAGTTGAAGGCGTGAAGGTTCGGGAGAGCTCTCCCGTTCTTGAACGTCATCGCTATGGGGACGACGCGAGCGGAGATATAGAAGAACTCCCGCTTCCAAGATCGAAGACTGCGCTCGGTAGCGCAGATCTTCAAACCCTTGATCCGATTGACCAAGGTATACCACCCCTGGATGCACCTCCAGGAATAGAAGGTCATCAGGCGGTCAACTTGGGGAACCACACCCAGAATGAGACACACCCACTCGAAATGGCGGATCTTGGCGATCGCCATTGGGTGTACCTCAGTCAGATGCACACCGTGTCTCTCCAGAACACGGTATGCAAACTTCGTCAATGGGAACCTGAGATTCCCATAGACGAAGAATGCAGCGTACACCCCTATCTTGCCCTTGGGGGCATCGTACACCGTCTGATGAGGTGCAGGAAACTCAGGCTCGAAAGGCTCGAGCATGAACTTCCTGACGACGTACTGATAGAGGTCGACCGGAAGAGCACACTGGCACTCGCCAGTAGTACTCTTGTCATCCTTGTCCGACGTGGACGACGGATTCTCGAGGTATACATCGGACTCCTCGACAGTAACCTCAGGATCATGAGAAGACATGTTTGGGATGTAAACAAGAACGATTTCAGGAGAATGCTCGACAGAAAAGTTAAGAGTATTCGCCGGAAATCGTTTAGAAGAAGAAGAGAGGTGAAACTGTGAGTTGAGATGCAACCTCTCCTCCCTTTATATACTCATCGCAATGAATGCGATGAATTTAATGCGGAAGAGAGAGGAAAACGCTGGTGCAATGAAACTATGACACGTGGAAAAAGCAAGCTGGCAACAGCTGTTGACAGGACGCGTGCCGTAAACTTCGCGGCCACGCGCCCGAAAACTCGCGCCCACGCGCCTGAAAAAGCGTCTGGAATGACCATATACTGTCACGTCGTCATAACTTCCTGCACGTCCTGACACTGTCAGAAGAAACCGTCGGACGACGTTTCAACAGTTTGGACTGTTCTTATCCTTTCACCAACTCTTCGAATTTCAAAAAGATTCAAAAAGATTCAAAAGTAAGCGGGACTATACCCCTTACCTTGGCAACCAAGTAACTATAAGACAGGTGCGAGTACAGTGTTAAGGCAAAACCCTTCACATACTTAGCACCTGCAGGGAATTGAAGCCAAGAATACCTCGGCAACCAAGTAACTATAAGACGGGTGCGGGTACAGTGTCAAGGCAAAACCCTTCACATACTTAGCACCCGCAGGGAATTGAAGCCAGGAATACCTTGGAAGTAAAGTAACTATAAGACGAGTGCGGGTACAGTGTCAAGGCGAAACCCTTCACATACCTAGCACTCCGCAGGGAATTGAAACCAAGAAGGATCTTCTGGGCCATGTTTGCGGAAACGGGAATAACATCCCCGCATAGCTGGAACGTCGAGAACTAGATTGTTTGAAGCTCTAAGATGGAATTGGTCGTTTAACATAATTGATCACTATGTTCAAAACTACCAAAACCTCATGGAGAATCTACACAAGTGGAACTCAACGCTCCTGACTTGCGAGGAGGTTACAGACCTACCCGCATCATACCCAAAGATCAAGCAGAAAAGTCGGGAATTTCTGCACGTGACATTAGGACTTCCGCGGGAAGAATCCCCATGGAAAACCTTAAAACTAAACCCTTTTCAAAACCCTTTGCTTAAGTCCAAAAGTTCACCTCACTTATTAACAATTCATGAGAAGAACATTGGACTGGGGGGACTTGAAGAGGTAGGTCCCAGCAGAGCCCAGTTGGACCCGCAAGACTCACCTCAAAGAGGGACGTCTCCGCAGTTGAACCCGCAAGACTCACCTTCAACAGGGATGTCTGCGCAAAGGCTAAACTCGCAAGACTCACCTTGAAGAGAGACGTATGCGCAGAAACCAACTGGATCCGCAGGACCCACCATGCTCAGAGACGTGACGTCCTTACGCGCAGTACGCAAGCTGTTCCCGCAGGAAAAGCCTCCCAATGGTCGACGTACTCCGCCTGTTCCCGCAGCAACGGATACTAGCCATCAGGGAAGGCTACCCGCGCAGCAAGGCTACACGCACAAGGCACTTAACTCTTAAATAATTCAGTAATGTCACCTGAAGAAGGAGTGAGCAAGCCGGGAACACTCCCGCACAAAGCCGGGAACACTCCCGCACAAATGAGCTAGTCCGTACGATACGGGAGGATCTTTTGTACTGTACCTGACGAGGTATGGACAAAAGATCTGACCAAAGATACGACAGCTCACTGACAACAGTATGACGAGCAGCACGCTCTTGTACTGTATGTCACTATCAGCCGCTGCCTACTCACCAACCTGTCGGAGGACGTGCATAGCCTGCAGTTGGTGGAACAGGAATAGTACACAGCCGGCCTGGTCACTATCAGCCGCTGCCTACCCACCAACCACCAGCATGGCACGTGCGTAGCCCACAGTTGGCAGAACAGGAATACTATTCAGTCGGCTGTACCTGCTTGGAAACCTACCTTCGGCTATAAATACTCCAACACCTTGGAATGGTAGGGACACATTACGTTACATTACCTTATCACATCTTATCTTTTCTAGCAATCTCTTAATATACACTTATATTTAAGAGCAATCTAGTCTGATTCTCACGCCGGAGGGTGGTCACAAGGAGGTACCCCCCCTTCTAAGTGACGAGCTCACGGTGTCTGTTTTGCAGGTCACCAGAAGAACCATCTTTGCCGGACATAACCCCTCGTGGGAAACATCTATTTAACCCCCAGATTATCCGTAATTTGCCCGGGGTCGATTAGTGTTTCTTCACCTAGCCTACCATGCCACAACCATGGTGAACTGTCTAAGTTTGAAAGAAGACACATAGGTGTCCCTATCTTCAATACAATCTTATACAGCCTATTTGAAGATCTTTGCACTTTCATCAACAGATTCCCACTCCTATCATAAAGCCATAAGAATTGGTCCTTCATTCTTATTTCACACCCACCTTATGTGGCTTGACCTAGGCTTAGAATATTATTCTTCAAATTAGGAATGTAATATACATCTGTTAACACCCTTTGTTCATGCAATCTCCCTTCCAACACAATAGACCCTTTTCCCTCTATCTCAACACATGAACCATCCCCAAATTTAACTTTACCACCCACATTCTTATCAAGATTCGAGAAAACAGATTCGTTACCAGTCATATGCTTTGAAGCTCCATTATCAAGGTACCATAGCAACTGATCATTTGAATCTGCCGAAAACTTAGTAGGTTAAACAACAGTTTCATTCAGAAATACCATTCTCTTCTTGGTTTATGATTGAACCATGAACAGGGCTGGATCTTGTTCTTCACTATCTGCAGTCTGTGTCAGATTGGCTTCTTGGTCTTTAATCTTTCCATTAATGCAATCACTGGCATAATGCCCTAGTTCATCACACTTGAAGCACTTGATTTTGGATTTATCAACTCTTTTCCTACCAAAACCCTGGTTCTTTGATTTACTACTCTCCCCTTCCTTTTTCTTGGTATTAAATCTTGAACCCTTATCTCCTTTACTAACCCCTTTTCCTTTGGAGCCTGGTTCCTTTTTTCTTGATTGCCACTCAGAGTATGTAAGCAATACCTGATTATCTTTGGGTACTGCCATTGACATCTTGTTCTTTAGAGTGATTCTCTCCTCATAGGTCTTTAACCAGCCAATAGCTTCTTGAAATAACATTGTTTCAAGATCTATAAACTGCTCAATGGAAGCTACAATTTGGATGTACTTCTCAGGCACAGCATCAAGTAATTTTCTAACCAATAGTTTCTCCTCAAATGGTTCACCAAGATCACTTGCTTTAGAAGAGATTGCTGTTCTTTTTGAAGCAAATTCATCTATGCAGTCATTTTTATACATCTTCAAGGCTTCAAACTCGTTCTTGAGTGTAGCCAATCTTGCTTTCTTTACACGATATGCCCCAACATATCTAGTCTTTATCGCCGCCCATATCTCTTTCGCTATTGAGAGGTTTGCAACTTGAAGAACCATTTCTTCTGGCATCGCTTGAAACAAGTATGCAATGGTTGCGTTGTTTTTCTTGGCATCAATGGTCGCCGGAGCCGGATCCGTGGGTTCAACTACTTCCCACAATCCGTGCAGATTGAAGATTGCTCTCAATCTGACAGACCAAATCGTGTAATTCGTTGGGGTTAAAAGAGGACATTGGAGTGGAATCGACATATAATTTTCACGTAAAGGAGGAGGCTGAGGGGTACCCATCTTCGATCGTCTTGTGTACCGTTGTTGGTACCGATTATCTTGATCCAGTCCTTTTGATCAAGAATTGAGAGCGCTTAACCTAACGCTCTGATACCAATTCAAACGTGATATCAGAGATCAATCAAGAAGAAGTGAAAATTGATTAACAAGAAATTAGGGTTTCTGTTTATTGAATTGAAAAAACTGAATTAGGAATTACAAACAAACTCTAACAGACTTATACATCTCTAGTCTAATTGTATTTACACATTAGTCCTTATACTATTTGGAATTACAAAATAGACCCTGCACTTTGCAGATTCTTACAACTTCTACATGGAACCAAACTAGAGTGCAGAGCCAAAGTGTTAACAAGAAACAATTATGTGAGGCCTCTTGAAATTCCATGGCTATCGAACCAAGAATTTCCTAGACAATACTAACGATGATTAGATTATAAAGCAACATAGATTTTAATACCCTATTGATCTAGCATGTTTAAGGACACTAATAAACCAGTTGCTCAATGTGGAATTATGCTTTATGGTTTGGTCTTCGGTTTAATAGTTTTCAGAATTTTGGTTTTCGGCTTGAAACCGAATTGCCCACTTAATTTAATTAACTATAATATGTTAACCTTCTAATATTATTTACGTGTGAGAAGCCATTATGGAAAAGGTGATTAATTAATTAAACTAAACTAATTAAAGGGTCTTAAGAGTCATTATTGTAAATATGATTAGGGTCAAAATTGTAATTAATGTTGTAATTAGTAGGGGTTAAGTGCAATTAGGTTATAAGAGATTATATGGTGTTTTCCCCTAACGGTGTGTTGCTTGGTTCACAATGTATAAATAGGATCCAGTGTCAAAACAATTGTTAGTCGTTACTCGTATGTAATGAAGTTGTCGTAATCAAAATTCGTTTCGTGTTTTGATCATGTTTTTAGTGAATGCTCGATGATTACCAACAAAAGGAACCAATAAGCCTAAGCATTGCCTAGAACCGAACCAGATACCAAACCGGTCGTCTTACTGGTCTATTGGTATATATCGGTGGGATTAGTTGGACTGGATTTAAAACCGAATAAGTAATACATTATATATAATAATAAAATTAAAACAGTTTGAAGATATTGAACGAATGAACGTACAGTTGGATTCGTCGACATAAATATTTCTACAATCTATATTGATGGATACATTTATATGTTAATGGATTACCGTATGTATAGATTTATTCATTCATGTAATTGAAATTTCTTATAGTAGATTATAAATACATTTTAATAGGTATATATATACAACTACTATATACAAGTTCGAACCAGTCACTCATAGTCATGTGATCTAAATGCCTACCTCTATATAAAGCCTTAATTCAGCATTCGTTCAAATGCCATAAACACCTTCTTCCTCATAATATCTACTCCACTCTTCCTCTTATTTATTAACATAGTTATAATAACTTGACCATGGATCCCAAGTCCAAGTCCAAGACTACTAAACAAACGGTGAAACCTAAAGGTGGTAAAAAATCTTCAAACAAACCTGAAGCAGATGGAAGCTTCCCAAGTGATGACGAGATATACAAACCTTGGGTCGAACCTGAACGAAGCTACCACAGCGAAGAGTCCAGAACAGTGGACTATGGCAATGAACCAGCTGAGAGCAAAGATGAAGTCGACAGCGCTAAACGTGATGTAGTCACCTACAGTGATGATGATGAAGATGAAGATGGCAATGCTAAGTCTAAGTCTAAATCATCTGCTGCTAAATCTAAGTCTGTTAGTACCAGCTCAAAGTCGGCTAAGTCAAAGTCAGCCGGGCGTTCCTCTTCACGTTTTAGTTCAAAATAAGAATCGGTAGTGGATACGTGTTATTCCACTTCAAATTTAAGTCAAGTTTTATTTCCAGTGTGTTTAGTAGTACGTACTTCCGGTTGTTTCCTTAGTTTTAAATTATGTTAAGCTAATGTACGTGTGGTTTTAATCAATTAACAAGTATGTTGTTTCACTTATCGTTCTATTAAAAATATAGTGTATGTAGCTAGAGTGATAGAAAATGGAACACAAAACTACAAAAGCCAAGTAACTGGTCGTATCCTTATACAAATCAAAAAGTTTTGGCACCCAACCCGGTTTTTAGTATCTATGGAGTTTAAGAACGACTGATTCGGGTTTGATGGATCTTGCAGATTTGCTGGGTAAGACCCTGTTCGTGCTCACCCCTAGAAATCACCCAAGGACCATCATTGCTGGTTTTTTATTCAGTTCTATAGTTTTTTTTATGCTTTACTATTTTTGAACAAAATAAGTTATACATAAAACATCGTATTAATGTTAGGCAATTAAAGCTTCAATGACTAAATGTGAAAGCAAGTTAAGCTTGAATTATTCCTTTTACAATGTCAGTTAAAATATGACCTCTCAAGTTTAACTACATTTACCATTAATCATTTACATAATTAACATTTAATACCTTTTATTAAGAAACATAGATATTACATCAACATAGCAGGTAGGCGGGCAACAAGCTGCGCCGCCACCCCTTTCTGAATTCCAAACCCTAACCTGCTAAAGACATACCCCTGCCCCTTTGAAGTCGACACATTGCTATGCACAAACCGTTGGACCCTGGTTAGGAAACGGATACCTTTTCATTTGTTTCTCTTTTGCTTTTGTTGTTTTTAATTAAAAGAAGTAAACTTAATCAGTAAACGGACAAGATATATTAGACATCGTGTAGAAAGTTGATAACGTTGTCATCGGGTCAAAAGAGCATTCATGGCTAACCAAATAGGTCATGAGGATGAATAAACAAGATACAATAACTACTTAGTACGTAGTCATATGTCATCTCGTGGAAATAACAAGGTATAGGTTGAATTAGCAACATCCTGGCTTCTTCTATTAAACATAAATATTGATGGTTGAACAAGGCGATTAAAATTTGCGGCGGTATAAATGTACATGCACACGGTAATTCAGGTTGTAGTGCCTCATCGTGATACGCAAAGGCCTATAATTATCAGGAAAATTTTGGTGTTCTTCGCGCTATGCGACGGGTACCAATTATATAACTCATCGCGCTAGGCGTAAACTTTTAAGGTGTGGCATTCGAGTTTTTTTACAACTCACATTTGTGTGAGACAACTGGTTTTCAATACTGTCATGGTGATATATAATCTTATTAGCCTAATGACAGATAGTCCAAATGATTTCAAAAGGTTTTAGTTACATTACAGTGATTAGCTCTCTATAGATTTACGGGATGGTTACTACTGGTGTTGTGGGGTTTTGTATACAAAGCTTGCCTAATGAGCTATTACACGTTGCTTATTGGATAATTGTTAGCCAATAAGTAATACGACCACAGTTGCAAATACGGTCGAGTAACAAGTACCTTTCGATAAATTGTAAGCAGACATTTGTAACAACATCTTAATATTGTAATTGTAAATAAATGTCATTTATAAATGAATGTACTCACCAGTATTTCTTAATGACCAAATGACCAAATATTTTTAAACATGTTTCAGGTGACTTGTTAAAGACATAGGAATGATGCTTGCGGACTTTTAGCTTAAATAAGTGGTTTGTCACCAAAATAAAGAAATATGTTTTGTAAATTAAGGTTTATCCTCAGTTTATGAAATAATAATCATGGTGCCTTTACACTTTGATAATTTTAATAATTATAGTCCTGATGAATTTTTCGCTGCTAAATATTTTAATAATAAACATTGATACCACCTTTCGTGTTCACAACTCCCCTCCCGGGGTATAGGGTCAGGGACTGTAACAATAGTCTTGACTTTTCACAGAGCCACGTATCTGGGGGTGTAGAAAATGTTCAGTTGTCGCATCCCATCAATCCCAATCAATGCGAGCCGATTACATACATGAAGATGGCACGTGCGTGTCCAACTAGTTACATGTCTTTGTCATGTCTAAAACAAAGCTTATATAAGAAATATTTGGCACATCTCTGAATCAGATTCAAGTAATCCGGTGTTAGTGTTATAAAACTTCTAAACTTGTTAGGGTTAAGTTATTTTACAAATAGGGACAAAAATGATGAGAAGAATTTGTTGTAAAAAAATAATTAAAAAAATCATAACTCAAAACTAAAAAAGAAAAAAAAATGTGTCCCCCGTCTTTCACATTCTTAAAAAACAAAAAAAAAACAATGAGGAAAAAAGATCATTGTGTCGTTTGTTTATCGTTGTGTTTTTTTGTTTTATTTTCGTCATTAATATTGCTTTTTTATTGATATTTTGTCTCTTTTTTTATGTTTTATTACTCAATATTATGTTATATTTTGTGATATGTTGGTTTTCTGGTCCAATTGTGTTGGGTGATGGTTAAGACTTGAGATCTTAAGGTCTCAAGTTCGAAACTTGACTCAAGTGGGTTTTGTTTTCTCGTTGATGGTGTTTTTGTGTGAGTTAGACTTGAAGCGTTAAAATCTGTGTGTATAGTCAGCATATCGTCTCAACACTACTCATCCAGATATTAGGGTTGGTTCTAAACGTTGATTTAAGAAAAAAAATTGTGTGCTTTCGTTATTAATTAATTCACACTCGTGATTATTTTGTGTAAAGTTGAAGATCGTGTGGGTGGGTGAGTGTGGGGTGGGGGGTTTGGGTGTGGGTTTGGTGGTTTAAATGTTTTAGCATTGGATTCTTATGATTACAAGGGTGTTTGGCTGAGCTTATTTTTTTTGCTTATTGCTTTTTGGAGGGGCGAAATGTCCAAAATGTCCTTTCAAAAAGCAAAAAAGCTTCAATTTGATGCTTTTGAAGGGACATTTTGGACATTTTACCTCTCTAAAAAGCAATAAGCAAAAAAATAAGCTTAGCCAAACACCCCCTACCTATACATGACTACAGTGGTACTTGTATGTTGTGTGGCTGACTCAGTAAATAAAAATGTCAAAATCAACTTATAAATAGAAATCTGTAAAAATTATTATTGTAAACCCTGTGGATTGCCAGATATCCATTTTTCAGATTAAATGAATAACAACACCTTAGTGAATTGACGGGAGCGTGAACTATTAGTACAAAATTAATATTATTTATAATTTTTAATAGAGAGAAGTGTGGTTTCATCCTATTATTACAAAATTAATATTATTTATAATTTTTAATAGAGAGAAGTGTGGTTTCATCCACTTGGTTTGACCAAATCTAAATTTTACTCCATTAATTTAAAGTTTGTTATTTCATCCGTGTGGTTTGATTTTACTGGCAATCTAGCCTGACTCACTAATCCCGTTAGCTTGGGTCACATAAGAATCATTTTTGTCTTTTTTCACTCAAATTAACACCCGAGCCCTAAATCACAATATTGTCTTCGTCTATCTCACTTCGTCTTCCACAAAACACCAACTCTCGATCTTTATATCATCCCTTGAGCTCGGCTCAAACACAAACACCATCTCACGAGTCACGACTAAAATTAAAAATCATGGCGCTTGGAGGAATTCTACTAACTATAGTCTTATAAATTATGTTACTACGCAAAGCACTTGTATAGATCATACACACACTTGCAGGGTAAAATACTTCATATGCACACGTAATTACTAGTTTACTACAAAAATATTACATGTTTATCATACTTTTAATATTCCATTATATATAAAGTTTCATAAGGTTCAAGAGCATCTACAATAAGGATTTTCGAAAAGACCATAAAATATGCAGTCAATTATCACATTATAAAAATATCATTCTTCAAAAACACCTAAAATTCATCTAATAATAAAGCCTAAAGACACCCGAAAACATTATCTAATCAATCACGATGTGCCTTTTATAAAAAGTAAGACATAAAACTCAATTTATAATTTTAAAACATTATAAGCTTAAAATAGATCATTTTAAGTATAAATAGTTTAAATAATTAGTTGTTTAGAATAATTAATCACAAATATAATATGTTATAATTAGTTTTAGTATAGTTAGCTTTATAACATGTTATTATTAATTATAAACATATTTATCAAGTGAAAAAACTTCTTTGAAAAATGCAAGCTAAAAATTAGAACATTCCCGGCTCATTGACTATCATATGTTTCTATATGTTCATACAATTACACTAAAAAACCTGTCACCCCCCCACCCCCACCC